>NW_027494828.1:0-288842 GCF_021521415.1 Bidens hawaiensis
GGTCTATATTTTCAAGTGGGAGAATAGTGTGCCGTACTATGAAAACATCACTGACGTTCTCTCACTACCGCGTTGGGATGTTCGTACCCTCGCGAGTCGACCTTTTATTAACCGCGGTGGAGATCGTCGAGCAAAATGGTGTTATCAACATTTTCTCTTCGAGGTAAACCGTGAGTAAATCCACCGAAGACGATGAAGTATGTACCGGTAAAGACATTTCCGCAGGGTCTTCATCTAATGTTTAGTCGTCGGTACTATGACATTTGGTACCGGTGAGGCCGTCATTTTACTTGGAAAAGACTTGAAGACCAGTTTCATTAGAGTTATCGATCCAATGTGGCTCATTAACCTATCCGAAACGGACAATGACGTGCTGTTCATGAAAAAGATTTTTATAGTGCGCCATGAAGACTACATCCGATCTATGCAGTTCTAGTGTGTCGTACGTGTATGTCACGAGTTCGGGATTCATAGTTGTTGTGATTGGCAGACAAAGCGCTTCAAGTAATTTAAAGACAAAGAGCTCAAGACGATGGGGTGTTTGCTAGTGCACGGTTTTGTCGTCTCGAGTCTTTTTAATTATCAATTGTAATTTATTATTATTATTATTATTATTATTATTATTATTATTATTATATAAGGGTATTTAAGGAAAATCAGTTATTTCGTTAATGTATAGGCTAATTCGTTAAGGATGTTTAACGAATTAGCAAGTTCGTTATACGTAAAGCACATTCGTTAAGGATGTTTAACGAATGGACTGTAGTTCCTTATGTATGTTCCCATTCGTCATGGAATGTTGACGAATGGGGACATAACGAATCACTGATTCTTTATGCTTTCCCTTAATTTTTTGTAAGTTAACGAACTGGAGCCAGTTCGTTACGGTTTGTGTAACGAAGTGGTCTCCATCGTCTATTTAAGGGTTGTTCATGCCCTCATAATGTATGTTTTGAGTTTAATTATATCCAACGGCTGCTCAAATACTCTATTACTCAGATCTTCACTAAATTATTACTAATATAACAATTACAATTACTAATATACATATATCTAGTTAATACCATATCATAAACTAGATCCTAAGGTATTAGATCTAATCCGATTATCGATATTGATTAGATCTATACGATTAATACGTATTTATACACTTGCTTCAGGATTTATGCTTTTGTTCATGAGAGATGATGTTATTCGAAGATAGATTGTTGATCGCGTATGAATTGATGGCTGCAGAACACGATTCACAAGGCATATCGTCAATTTACCAGGGGAGTCTGTTCTAATTCATTAATTTATTTTTATTTTTGCATAATTTTATTTGTAATTTCTTTTCTCTCACATTGAGAACAATGTGAAATTTAAGTGTGGGGAATTGATGTTTTTTTGGAAATATAAAAAAAATGGAAAAAAAGATAAAAAATTTTTGAAAAAAAATAATTGAAAATTGAAAATTGAAAAATGTCCCTTGAATTTTAAGTTTAGTTTTTGAAAATAATGGAAGATGATAGTAGAATTGAAAATTCTTTCTAACTACTAATAATAAAAGATAATATAAAAGAAAGTGCATTAAGCTTGGAATGTGTCGGTAGGCCCAACTAGTCTTGAAGGTTTCCCATTGCATATTCTTAATAAACTTAATTAATCTTAGATTTTGTGAGTTCTCATCCTAAGGGGGAATAGTGAAACTGAAATTCGATAAGGCGTAGAGTATTACCATAAGCTGATTACCCTAAGGTGGTGAGAATTGAATGCACTTTAATATTAGCACACCACTTCGTTTTATGAAAACAAATAAAGAGTGGTGGCACCCGCAATTGCCCACTTTTATACGAGCTTTAGTATTTAGTTATATATTTATAGGCTAAAGATTCCTAAGTGCACCAAAAAGAAAAAAATAGAAAAAGAAAAAAAATAGTTACAAAGTATTCCAAGAAGTTGGTCCAAAAAGAAATGAAAGTGAGAAAAGTTATGTATTGTAAAATGCCAAAGAAGCATTCTCAAAAATAGAAAAATAGGCCAACATGCACATACTAGATGGGACTGAGAGTTTACATGTTACCAAGGGAATGGTGACTCTGAGGATACACTATTGGGACTCGAAGTTTTTATTCGATACATATTTTTTTTAGGGAATACATAGGACAAAGTCCAATAATATTTAGGGAATCCTCGTATGAGCTCACTTGACATATCACTCATAATTCCATCCAAGTGTGTTTTCTTCTTACCATTAAGGGGTTTTTATCTTACGGTTATAGGTTAAACCAGTCTGCTACAACCCAATTTTTAATTTTCTTTGTTATGCTTGAGATGGGGTAGGTGGATCTTAACTCTAAAGGTGTGAGACCCATAGGTTTAAGATATCACTTAAACCTAATTTCTTAATGTGCGTGGGGGCTTGATAGGCTGGTGGTTGGGTTTAAGTGGACAACAATATCGGCAATCACGGATTTTGCGTTTATCTGAGCGTTAAAATAACCTATATGTTTTAAGACCAGTTTTCCGATTGTGAATGCATTTCAAATAATTTTTTCGGAGACGAAAAAGGTTTAACTGTGGGGATATTTGATATGGTCTAAAATGTACAGATTTTTATATAAATATTTCCTACACAATTAAAAGTTTTTGAGTTAACATTTATGTATTATTATTCCTAACTGAATCATATTTGGTTTGTTAATGTTTCATACTAAGCAAGTTAAAATGGAGAGATTTTAGTAAACTTGACACGGGTAAAACTTTAAACATAATCTCTTAATTATAGTTGTCAAATTATATATATAACATAAAAGAAAAGACAAATGAAGTCATCGACATTGAATTCTATTTTACATATCAACGTTGGATTCTTTATTCTTATTTACTCTTTTTGAATGCCAACATGCAATATAGATTGATGATGGGCCGGCCACGTGTAACAAAAGATCACATACACTAGAATTAAGAGATCATACTTCAAAGTATAAGGCCCACAAGTAACAATCTTGGTGTCGGTTGTTTGGACTAAAAGATGAATTATCTTGGGAGGACCCTTAAGTCACAAGTAAGTGAGGACGACATATATATATATATATATATATATATATATATATATCAATATTATTTCAAACATAAGAGTTTTCTCTAGAGGAAGGAAGACGGAACAAGAAGAACACGGGCTGTTTGGGGAAGGAGAGAACAAAAGAAATCAAGCACGTGTTTATCCAACGAGAGAACGCCCGGTTCAATAGCTATTCATCCAAACTTTTTTGTTCGATTTGATTTTATTATATCAATGAATTCAGACTTTGAACTTTTTTATTTTGATTTGCTATTGAGCATGATTATTGGCTAAACCCTTAAACTACCTAGGCTGAGATGAATATTGATTTTTGTTTGACGGTTTATTTGGTTTTGATTGGTCACATGACGTATTATTATTGAAAAACTTTATTTAGTTTGATCTTTGATGTTTTAAAATATTATTTTTATATAATTATTGCTTGTGATTCCCCTTATTTCCTTGATTGATTGATTTTGTGTCGTTCGATTAGGGTCATTTGGTTAGGTCATAGACTTGGTATTTTGGATCTTGTCATGATTAGTACGACCATAGGAATCTTGAGTGTGATTAATTATCAAAATTCAATAGGTTCACCTTCCTTGCGACCGAGAGGTAATAGGGAGTCGGTTTGTCTAGTGTCTTTATTCGGATAGGTTAGAATTGAGCGAGAGCAAGTTTTGGTCTTATCCGGTTTAGTTTTACGTGCAAATATATGTCATAGATCGGGTTAGATATTTTTACCCCTTTACCCCTATAATTGCTAGTACCAATTTTTAGCGGGTTTTGTGCCGTTGAGTCCGAGAGGAGATGCTTCATTAGGGTAACTTTGTAATCTTTTTCCTGGTGCACTTATTCAATCTTCTTAGTTTTGTGAGAGTTAGTTGGTGAGACCGAGAGGTGATCTAGCGAACTTTAATGAGCCTTAGTTGATAATTTTAAGATCTCGGTGTCGTGTGATTAGTTAATTCCATTAGCCGTTGAACTGTCAATAGGACTCTTGCATAGGTAGTCGTTTCTCAGTATTCGTTAAGAGCTCTGTTAGTGTCGTTAAGTTTTCTTATTATCGTTAGTTCGATTAAGTTTCACCGTTAGTTAAGTTAAATTTGTTATGTTTAGTTACTTTAAGTAATTAAGATAAATAAATTATTTAAGCAGGACATAGATTATGGTTAATTATCTGAGCTGTTCTCACGTGTCTTTGTGTTCGATATCCGGACTTCCATTAGACCGTGCTGCTACGCAACCGGCACACTTGCCGTTTGTGGGAAACTTAGTTAGGATTGTTTGTTTTTATAAATTTAAGACTTAGTGTTGAGTTGCAATTTGTGTTTACTATTTATATATATATTTTTGCACATCAGTAACCCACTTGACGAATATGGGTTATGACATAACTTTCATTCAAGTCCCTAAGGTTTAAGGATGGCACATAAATGGATAAAAGTTTATATTTTTGGTTAAAAATGTCAAAACGAGAAAAATATAAGTATAAGTAAATAAATAATAACATGTTAATCAATTTAAACTCGATAAACGCAATATATATTTATTTAATAAAATAACCAGAACATTGAACTGAGTCGGGCATCTAATAAAAATATAAATTCGAAAACCTGAGTTGTTACACTTTTTCTTCCTTTTACAATTATACCCTCAGTAGTAAGCTCGATTTTAGTTAATTATCATCTTCTTAGAATTAGTTGTGGTCTTTGATTGGCCGACCCTACAGAACATGAAATGCATTCCTTTAATTTCAATCTACTTTGTTGTCTACAATTCGCAAAGCCTAGGTCCCCTACAAAACTTAGGGAGCGAATCTTTCTCTTAAGCATTGAGTTAAGAAAAAATTGCCATCAAAAGGAGAAAAAACTACCATTTTGTGGGGCATCCAAGAGTGCTATGAAAAGAAGAGCAAAATGTTATGAAAAATGCATGGGTTGTGGAAATTGGTCTCACACTGGAAGATGTAGAAAATGTCTAATGGAATCCCAATACGAGTAAACGCTTGTAATGAGGGCGGAGGCTATTAGGCTCAATTCCGAAAGGTCCATTAGAGTTGGATGTATTGTTCACTACAGGATTGAGGAAGATTTAATCCATATATTTGACAAAACTGGTCTTGACAATCTGCTTTTCAAAGAGTCAATTGGATAGTGTCTGTTTTTCTTCATTCGTAGAACATTTGGATAGTTAGCTAAACCGGGGTAACACTTCACACACAAATAAACCTCCATATATTTCAACCACCAAATCCTATTCCTTATTAAAATTCCCGTTATGGACTCCTCTTGATTTATATAACTTTTATATGTTAAATGGTGAGATAACATTGGATTCTTATGACAATGTTGCTTTAGCTAGGCTTTTGAGCGATCACGGAAAATACTAGAACATTATTTGCTAGTTTACACTAAGAAGCCGAGTGTGAGCGAACACGAGGGATGCAATAGAGTGGATAATTGACTATCAATTACTCCAACTAAAACAAATACATTTGGTTTATTCTTTTTCCTATCGCTGTCATCTTTGAAAATTTATAAATCATATATTAAGGCACTGCTTAAGTACAAGTAAATGTTTAAGTGTGGGGATATTTGATGTGCGCAAAATTATACACATTATTTATATCATTTATCCCAATGTTATACACTTTTCATAAAAATCCATTGAGTTTGATACTAAATTATTTGTAACATGGATTTGTAGGTTCAAACGATGAATTGGTGTATATAAACAAGAAATAACGGCCAAAAGAATATAATCCAGAAACCGAACAAAATCGGGAATGAAGGAAAAAGGTCCGAAATGGGAATGAAGCAACTTGGTCCAAAAGAAAATTCGTGAAACAACTGAAAGAAAGAACGAAGGGGGAAGAAATGAAGATCAAAAGAAATTACAATACTTGAAGATAAAAGAGTAACAAGACACTGGAAAATCTTATGGCTGTAAATACTAGAAGACAAAAGACCAACTGAACCTTATGACCCATAAAGATTTCCAGACAAAGCATTAATGAGTTGACACGGGAGTCAAAATCTTGAAAGATTAGACTTGGCACTTATAAGTTGTAAACACCCGTATTACCCATAAAGAACCGTCGGTCATTATTGAATCACTAAAATCATCGTCGGTGCAACCAAGATCCAAAAAATCCGGAATAGATAATATCAAGAGATTTAAAAGTGACACTTATAGGTCATAAAGTCACCTTATGACCCATAAAGACTGTTGGTAAGAAACAAGATCCTAAAAATCTGGAGTTGGAGATAAGATCTGTGAGAAAGTTACTTTTATTGGTCATAAGGATACTGTTGAAAACGTTCAGACCCATAAGTGTTCTAGATTTTCAACTATTAATAGCAGCCCAAGTTTCAACCAAAACCATCCCATTTCTTACACATATTCTCTCGAATTAGCTAAATTCACTCCAAAGGAGTGACAAGGAGGTTCCAAGAGTCCCGAGGAGGTTCAAACCATTTCTCAGCAATTCCGAAGTTCTTCCCAAACATCCCACGAGTAGTATATCCCTACTTTGTAAGTCTAATTTGGTTATGTTTATTGCTATGTTAGGCTAATAATCTAATAGTTTCGACATTAAGGGCTCTATTTTGTATTATGATTCGAATGTGAAATAGTTATGTGATTTTTATTGCTGAAAGGTTTCGTTTGTATAATTTGAACTTTAAATCCGAAACTCTGTTAGGATTCAAATTAGTTTGTTAATGAACCTGATCAATTTATTAATATGCTAATGATGTTCTTCAAAGATAAAATATGAAATATAATTATAATCTTGATAACTAAAGAACTAATTACGATTTTGCATTTGTCAAGAATTCAATTTAGTTATAGAAGTCATACAATGTGATTTAGTATTTCACACAGCGTGAACACTGAATGATATTTAATAATTTCATCACATGCAACTCACACGTTAACATCCGAACGTAATTCAGGTTTATTATTTCTAATGTTAAGTCGGTCATGGGTATTGTTGTCCACTTCAACTCTTAAACAAATGATTCGCAGCCATCAGTGATAGATTAAGCACAAAATATCAAAACATGATCAGATTTTAATCTTGATTCAAGCTTATTTTGATTTTTACCATGTCACCTCAACTTGGCTTAAACCTTAGAACCAACAGATCAAGACACTTTTTATAACTTTTTATTTAGTAATCATAGCAAAAATTTTCCACAACAAGGCATACCCACGTTATCAAACAATACTCTAAGTTTCCTTTACTATCGATGAGTACGCACGATTTCATCTGTTGGCTTGCAGACATTTTATCCCCTGGGGTCCGTTTCTTATTGGAATTAAGATGTGCGCAAGGTAGGAACAATGTATGATTAACAGCGTGTTTGATCAAGTCAGTAGTGAAGGTTGTACAAAGTACAAAGTGACCAAGTTTAATGAGCACATTTTTAAATATTCACCGAAATGAATACCCAGATGATAAACCAGGTAAAGACCCAATGGCTACCGAAATTTAAAGTGTCCCATAAATAAAGGATTTAAGGCCATAAAACCATTCACCGTTGAATTGTAGATTATAGACTAGATGCTTTAAAACACTTTTATTAACACTTTATTTTGGTGACCTACTGAGACATAAGGCATGAGTATGACAGTCTATTACATTTCAGTCTTCATTACCAAGACTTTTGCAAGAATTCTAACCTATGTTTCAATTTGAATAATTAGGTTTATATCACTTATTCCCATACTTGTTTGTTTAAGCAATAGACTTTTATACTTAGTATTCCGGTACTTAAAACAAGATGATCAATGTACTATCAGTTTTTTTTATGCTTCAAAACTCATTTTGAAGAGCATTTTCTATTGTTTTTGTATTTTTCACATTTTTTAATGTTTTGGGATTTTATGATTTTCCAAATGTTTTTGTATTTTCCCAAAGCATCCCCCCCCCCCTAAAATAAAAAAAAAACTATTTAAAGAAAGAATAATTACACATAAATATGATCTCGATGAATGGCTATTTAAGGTCGGAATCCATAACCTCGGGATCACTCACCTTCCCACCTCCCAAATTTTTAATACCATTAAGCCCAAATAAATATAAAAATATGTTTTTATCGAAAGATTTAGTAAAAAGATCAACTTTTTGTTCGTCGATGTGAATTTTGTCTATGGTTATCAACTTCTTATCATAGCAATCACGAATGAAGTAATACAATATTTCAATATGTTTAGTTTTAGAGTGATTTACCGGATGTTTTGTTATGGAGATAGCAGCAGAGTTATCTACAAAAATAGGAGTAGTAAGAAATATCAAACCGTAATCGCGCATATGTTTTTTGTATCAATAAATCTGAGAACAACAACTGGAGGCATCCACGTACTCAGTTTCACAGGTAGATAGCGATACAGTCGTCTTCATCTTACACTGCCATGTCACTAACCTGCTACCAAAGAATTGACAACCGGCGGTGGTAGATTTAGCATTCAGCTTGCATCTGCCAAAATCTGAATCAGAGTAAGCTCTAAGCTCAAATACATCATCTCGTGGATACCAAAGACCGACCTCTGGACATCTCTTTAGATACCGAAGTATCCGCTTCACTAACGTCAAGTGAGAGACTTTTGGATTGGATTGATATCGGGCGCACAAACAAGTAGGATACATGATGTCTGGCCTTGATGCCCTGATGTACGTGAGGGAACCAATCAAAGAACAGTAAAGTGTCTCGTCATATTAAGAGGTAAAGGAGTGATGATTAAGAGGTAAATGAGTGATGATCGACGTTAATTCAGCCATGTTAAACTTTTCAAGGATATATTTGACATACTTTGTCTGGTGAATAAAAATACAATCAGACATCTGTTCGACTTGCAAACCTAAAACAAACTTTAATTATCCCATAGCGCTCATCTTAAACTTAGATTTCATATCATCCTCAAATTCCTTGCACAGAACGTTGTTTGTTGACCCAAAGATGATATTGTCAAGGTTGACCTGAACTATATCAATAAATGACCATCTACTTCCTTAGGAGTGTACAATTAACAGTGCCACGAACAAAGCTATTGTCTAACAGGTGTTGAGACAATGTTTCATACCGAGCTCTCGGGGCTTGATGTAATCTGTAAAGAGCTTTGTCGAGAAAATACAGCTTGTCTTTGTGGAAATAATCGACAAACCTTGGTGGTTTTACCAGATAGACTTCTTCACCCAATTTAAGGAAAGCTGACTTTTAATCTAACTAATAAACCTTGAATCCTTTCCAAGATTCAAAAGCTAAGAAAATTCCTATTGCTTCAAGTCTAGAAACGGGAGCATAGAGTTCACTGTAGTCGACAATTTTCGACACACAAAGTTTCTCAAACTGTAATAACTCTTCCTGCAAGACATCTGTCAATGCTTGTTTATAGGTCTTCGGTTCGATTTGTGAGTTAAAACATTTGAACGAGAACTAATTTTGAAGAGGAGCTACTTGAGTATAGTAACCACGAAGGCTCGGGTCAATTTAACTTTGAGTTTGTACTCCAGTATTGAGTTCACCAATAATGTTCTCTTCCGTGTGATAAGACAATGTTCGAAGGGTAACTTCAACAGGAACTACCACATCAGTTGGAAGATTAGTGACATTTTCTTCTCAAACTAATTCATCATAAACAGGTGTCAGTTGAACCAAAGACTCAATCACACCATCATGATCTTCACCATCATCATCAAAGGATGGTGTAGACGGTGTATCTTCAAATGGATCATCAACATCTGGTTTCGGGTCATCATTGAAAATTGGAAATATTTGTGTTGTATTTTCTTCACACATTCCTTCACCCAAATATTGTTGAAATTAAAATCTGGCCATTTCATCAGTGATTTCCTCATCGGGAAATGAGAAACAACTCCACAAGCTATCATAATCAAACATCCACAAATCGCCCTTTCGTTGAATTGAAGTAGCATAACATTGACAGTCAACATGTTGCACTTGCACAATCCGGTTAATGCTAGGTAAAAATACACGTTGTAATGGAGTAGCAAAACCAACAAAGAATCCCTCCTAGAACTTAGCACCAAATTTACCATTAGGATCAAGAAAGGCACATTGTGATCCAAACGGCACTAGTCACTTCAAGTTCGGCTTTCGTCGATTAAGCAACTCGAAACAAGTTTGTCGTACTTCTTTACCATTAGAATACGGTTGAGAGTATAGTAAGTCGATGAAACTACTTCTGATCAAAAGCTAACTGGTAGTTTCGAATCAGCCAACATAGCCCTTGCTGTTTTAATCAAAGTCCTATTCTTTCGTTCAACAACTCCATTCTGTTGTGGAGTATAAGGAGCACTGAATTCATGAAGAATATCACGTTCATCACAGTATTGAAGCATTCGATTGTTCCTGAACTCGGTACCATTGCCGCTTCTGATTCTTCTGATCGGCAGATTATATAACATCTCGAGTTAATACCCATTCTTCTGGTATCTTGAATCCTGGCTTCAGAATCTAACATTATTGACTTGTACAGTTAGTTGAATATCCTTTGTCACATATTTGTGAAATACTCAACAGATTATTCTCCAACTCAGTGATGTAGTTCACATTTTCAACATCACCTTCCCATTTGACAAATTACCCTCAAAAAAACTTGACCTCCTTTATTTCCAGCAAATCCCACATATCATCCTTGAATAGATTTGACATTCTTCAGAAAATGAAGAGTTCCAGTCATGTGTCGAGAGGCTCCACTATTCATAATCCAACATGAGTCAGTGGATCTTGAAAGCCCCTACACAAGTATTCGATTAGTGAAACAAGGAAACCCAAGCCTTATTGGTCTTGGTTTGTTTCAATTTATCATAGAAACAATCAATAAAATTATCATCCTCATAATCAGTTAACGATTCAACTGATGAGCATGATTTAAACAAACTAGAATTAGAAGGCTCAGTTTTAACATCTTTTTCAATGTTTGACTTTACAGATTCATCTTTCTCAATTGTTGAATTAGGTTTATGAGGTTTATCTTTTGTTTTACCCTTTACCACCTAGTTCTTCCCAACAGAACTTGTCTTCTTATAAAAACCATCATTAGATTTGTTAACCTTTGAAGACTCACCGACCTCAAAGTTGTCTTTGAACAATTCCTTCTCCAAAACCCGTTTTAAAATCTTTATGGATGGAGAAGTAGGTCACACAATTGAAACTTTCATATGTGGTTTCTTGTTTACCACACGCTTTTTGTCACACCCTCAAATTCCACTAACAGAGTTTTACCATCAGAGGGTGTGATCTAACAGGATCGGAATTATTAGTTATATCAAACACCATAATTAAAGTTTAAAAAACAACCAAGACATCAAGTCTTAAGTAAAGATGCGGAAGCGTAAACTGTAAAGTAAATAGTTACGTCACACAGGACAACTTAAAGCAAAAGTTATCATGACAAAATTTTAAAGAAGTTTAAAGGATAAGAGTTCAGTGAATGCATGTCCTATACCGCTCGCCCGCCTCGGCTACCTGAGATAAACATACTAAAAGTGTCAACACAGGGTTGGTGAGTTCACAGGTTTAAGTAAATTAATCGTTGCTTTTTAGCGTTACCAGATAGTGTGATGTCAATATATATCAATAGGTAGCTAACCTATCAAGCATGTATTACTAAGTGTTCGACGCCGAAGCTGACTATTTATACGATTGCCTTGCCACCATGTGAACCACGACCATGATAATGTGTCAGAAAAAATTACACCCACTCGACCTACAGTCGAGTTTAGAGTTGGGTGGGGTTTGTCAAACCTAGTAGTACTACTCAACATTGACTCGCTATTATCCAATATTAATCGGTTCGATTGTTCAGAAGGACTTAGTTGGTTGTCACTTAGTCTTACAAGTTATATATAAAGTATAAACAAAATCTAAAGCATTGGGGTATGTTATCCCCCCCTAATAAAAGCGTTAAAGAGTAAAAGGGGCCGTGAAACTCACTATTTGTGAAGTTGTCAAAAATCCGAGAAATGCGTGCGTAAAAGGAAATCCTCACTAGTGCTCTAAAAACAAAATGAAATTTCTAAGTGTTTCGAACTATGAGTGAGTCACTAGGCTCGACACATGAAAACTATGCATGAGAGGTTACGTTGGTGAAACAAGTGCGACTCGAAAAACACGTTGGTGATAAACTACGGGTGTGATTAAATATAGTGTAAGTGTTACTATGATACATTATCAGTAAAACATCTACCAAAAGGGCAAATACGTCAAACATATTGCGAACATCGATCAAACAATCACTTTTGATGTTTAAATCAAGAATTCAGTAGCTAAGTTACCGAGACAGAACTTAGCACATCAAGATTACTATATTTCACTAATCATAACATGTAGATAAAATCACCAAATTTTACCACCGAAGAACACGTGACTTAGGTTTCTAAAAAGAGTTTTATTATATTTTTATTACATACGGTTTTATCACAAGAATCAAAACAACACAATAAGTACACAGCAGTCATTATCATGCACAACAAAACGTTCTTTACTATTCTCGTTACATGTTTAATACAATTAATGCAAGGCCAATTGGGTGATTACACACTCCAATTATTAACTTCCAGAAGTGGAATTAACTCAATTGGTCTCGTCGTTTGTGAGATATACCATTTAAAAAACAGCCTATAAGAAGGCTTCCCGAATCAGACTTGCGCAACAAATTTGTAAATTAATAAAAACTGACTTCCAAACGTTCAAAAATTACAAACACAGAATCTTTAGAAACTAGACTCGACCTACTACATCATATAATCAATAATCACTTCTAAACATATAATTACATCAAGCTACAGTCGTTTTAACATGCATTTATGGTTCTGTCCAGCATCAGTTTTCACCAAATTTTATCAAATTACTAACCTATGAATAAATAACCATTTTTACAACCCTAACTCATCAATAATCAACAACTTTAACATATTGGGTTTATGATTAATATGTTCAATGATGCCAAAAATAGATATAATAGGTTAGATATAGTGTTTAGTTTACCTAGTTAGCACCATAAACCTTCGACAAGCTTGCAAGGATGATTGTATGTGTGTGTGTGTGTGTGTTATGTTTTGGCCGAACAAGGGAGGGGGGGGGGGCTGCCGTCGCAAGAGGGAGAGGGAGAGAGGGAAAGGGTTAGGGTTTGTGTTATTAAGTTATTTATATAATAATTAATTATTTCACATGCTACAACTTGCACCCTCGACTTCTATTTAGTTTAATTCTAGCACAAACTAATCTTTTTTCATCCATGATATGATGTTATACATGCAAGCACCAAATTACATATAAACATAACATGTATTTATACCAAGTACTTGTTTATAATATTTATTGTTTTTTCACCATCGGTTTGAGTTGACTCGTGTGTGATTCGGTGAAACTCCGAAAGACTATTTGTGTACTGATTGTCATGTGTCATTTAAACTCTAATTAAATGCAATGAGAAATGCGTTAACTGGAATGACATAGTTCGTGTGAGCTTGAGTTTGAATTAACGGAGTATGGGTTAACGGAGTTAACCTGAAATTTACGAGTGTCACACTTTTTCTCTTGGGAATGAGAGAATCGTTTAGGACTTGAGTAAAACAAATGTCCTTCCTCATTACAAAAAAAACATTTCCTCCTATCAACAAACTTGTTAGCAGGAGAAACTTGATTCTCTTCCCGATCTCTTTCAGCCTTAAGTCTATAAAATTCATCATTAGATTGTTTTCTATAGATGGCCAATTTCTCTTCCTCAGAGGTCTCACCTTTAACAAAAACAATCTTTTAAAAACCATTTTTTGGTTTCACAGACTCTTTGTTAAATCTAGTAGATTTACCCACTTTAAACCAAATACATTGTCTTTTGTGACAAAAACTAGTTTTAGCAAATTTAAACTTTTGATTACCAGTTTTAACACTTGATTGAATTTCGTTTTTAGCTTCAGACAATACATGTTTAGCAGCTTGCTTACGGACCTCGCTCTCACATTCAGAGCTGTTGAAGGACTTAACAGGTTGTTCATCACATGGAAGAGATGATGAAATTTCATTATGTGGTGAACCAGTCACCACATTCATCCCCTTGAAGAACCCTTCTGGTTCTTTTCGAACATAAGAGCTCCAAATAGGTGGTGGTACAGAATGATACTTCGGATCATCCTTTATGTACCTTGAAATATCAATAGATTTTTTTGGGACAATATGATCAAGGACATATGATGAGGCATATAGCTTTTAAGTTTAGTGTCAACTCTTTCAGTGTCAATTTTAATCAGTTGAAGTTCCTTTTTATGTTCCACTTTCTCATCAATATGCCTATACATAGCAATTTGTTTATCCTTAACCATGTGTTTAAGCATAGAAATTGTTTTCTCATCTTGTAGGATTTTAACCCAAAAGTTTTTCTCACACGTTTAAAGCTTGTCATAAGCTTCTTTAATGCTTCTATAATCAATAAACACATTATTATAGTCGGTTTTCAATGAATCAATTATAAAATCTTTTGCAACACACGACTCACAATATGTTTAACCTTTTAAGTAGAAAATGTTACCTGCCCAGCCATGCAAGCATGATGAATGGACTGTTCTTTAACATCTTCGTTACTTACTTCTTCAACTATCGCTAGAACATCTTCAATTGGCATAGTTGCATCACTCATTTCTTCAATCATTACAGTTGGAATATCATCAGCTGTCACTCTCATCTTCATCAACTCCAAAATTAATCTCTCCATTAAACCAATCTGCAAAACTTTCAAACTCATCAGGTGACAAAAATGATTTAGAAAATTCATTTGGAATTGAATCAAAACTCTTAGGAGATTCTGTCTCCTCAGGATCACTTGACATCTCAGTGTTGTTCTCCTTTTGATTATCTCCATCACAGTCAGCCTTTTTCAGCATAAGTATCATCAGCTGCTTTGATCTCATCCTTTATAGCAACATCTTCCACATCATACACAGCTTCACCTACATTCACAAAGTTTACATGTTCTCCAGCTTGTTGATCATCACCAATTACCTCGGCTACATTTTCCCGGTGCATGATAGAATTCCAATTGAAACCTTCATTCATTTGTACTTGACAAGCTTTTGATGACAAGGCCTCAGGTTTTTTTGATGGTTCAGCTGGTGCAGGAGAGCTTTGATGATAAATGGCCTGTCTATTGTATTCCCAACTAAACGGATTTTGATTATTATCTCCAACTTCTGGGTTCTTGCATTCCCTCTTGAAATGCCCTTTTTCTTTACATCGAAAACATCGGACCTTTGACTTGTAAAATCCCAGTTTTGAAGTCGTCCCATCAAGACAATTCTTTTCAGTAATTTGTTTGAATCTTTGTGCTCTTCTGTAAAAACCTAGCCATGCACCATTGAATATCCAACATCTCCATCTCTTCAGGATCAACTTGATCCTAATCCTCATTTGTCATGTTTTAATTTCCAATTCTTCCCGCTATTAAGCATTCATATGACTCAAGAACGTATCCTAGAAACGCCATATGTTCTTGAACATTCTCGACAGCAAGTTCATTGTTGTTCTTGATGTTAACAGCTATGGTTCATTGCACAACATCAGATGATGGACTTGACGGTTTTGAGGATTGATCAGGAGCAGAATTGGTTCTAGTGTAAATGCTTGTGTAGTGTGGTATGTTAGATGGTTGACTTGATTAAGAACTAACACAAAAACTACTATTTGGGACAAAAGCAGTTTGAATCTTCGGGCTATGAGCTACAACAGATTGTGATGAATTAAAGTTTAACCCGATGTCTTGAGTTATCGCAGTACTCTTCATTTTCTGCTTCTTGCGAACTTCGAGCTCTTGTGCTTCCAACTTCTTAATGAATCGAACTAGAGTCAATATAGCATATACAATAGGGTTTGATTGTTGACTCATAATGAATGTCTCCCATTTGCCAGATAGAGAATCAACAAGTTTGTTAATATACTCATACTTTTTCTTATCAATTCCCAATCTCCTCATTTCGTTCACCAAATGAGAGTACCTCTTGATCAATTGTGCCATAGATTCTCCTTTTACCATGCTGAATATATCAAACTCCTTCTTCAACAAAGCAATCTTAGACTTCCTCATATCTGGATTCCCTCTGTCTTTGAAAGTAAAGCTTCCCAGATTGGAAAATCTCGGACTTAATGGCTTGTTGAAAAAGATTCATCAATTTCTTCTCTATAAGAAATCTTGCTTTATCACCCTTAGGTATTTGAGATAACCGACAGATTGTACCATTCTCATTATGTGGAATGATGTATTCCACTTCAACCGCTTCCCAAGCCTCGTAATTAACAGCTTGCACATAGGTCTCAAACTTATCAGCCCAACTTGGATAATATTCCATCCTTAATAGTTTCGATGGCTTAGTAGACGTTCCTATTTCTTTCTCTAAATTGATATTCTGAAGTATTTTCGAAGGGTGTGTCACGAAAGCATTCAATTCTTCCATCGTTGCACGAAAATCAAGAAAATCAGCAACTCTTGTGTATATGTTTATGAAGCGTGTAAATATTGAACATATAAGCCTTTACGTCTTATAAGTATTAGGAGCGTGTAAGTATACTTATACGTGAAACACAAACTTATACGGTGAACAATCTTCAACGTATAAACCAATTAAACGGATAACACCCTTATACGCTTATACACCAACTTATATGGAGAAACACCTTATACGTCAAAGCAATCTTATACGTGGTAACACAACTTATACGGTGATCAGATAAATTATACGCTGCAACTTTCTGTGACAAGGAACATGATCTGATCTTGATGAATTTGATTGAATTGATGAGTTTACTCGTGCAGAGATTTGATCAACACATGATTACAAACAAGTCTCTGAGATGAATTTGAAATTGATCCATAGATGAGTGTGTAATTGAAGAATAAGTGTTGTTGATAAACTTTGACCTTAAAATCTTCAAATTGAAACGAGTTAACGTGTTCAATTTAGTAGTAACCACGAGCCATATACTCCGATACCACTTGAAAGACCTGATGCCCGATCATAATACGTCATCATAAATGTGTAGATACTATATGCTACGGATCAATAATGTTGTGTTTACTATACTATACTAAATGACGGAAACACGTAGCAAAGGAACTAAACACATGATAACTCACTGTAACAATTATTAATATTGATATAACAATTTTCAGTACAAGTGATTTCTAGATAACAAACAACTATTACAAAATATGACAAGTAAAGCTATTTATACAAATACCTATGGTCAGTATAGGTTTGATTGGTGTATAAGACTCCGTATAAGTCTTATACGTTGGTTATCCAACTTATAAGGCCTTAACATGATATTCTAACAGTTCAGCTCGTTTAACTATTACAAGACCTAGCATTAGACATTGTGCACTAACAAATCTTGAATGGCCAAGATAAGTGATTGTTCTTAGTAGAGCCTATTAGCAAGATCAATCGGGTGAAGGGGTCACAACACAAAACAACCATAATGATGGACTCTTGCTACATCCCGTCACCTTTGGTAACTCCCACTTACTTCAAGAACTCCACGAGCTCGTCCTCGGTTTCTATTCGGTCTTCTTCATTGCAAAATTCACTAATACAAGTAATGAAAAACTAAACCCTATCTATTACAATTTTGAACCATCAAATTGGCCAAAGACCATAAAATAAAACCATTGAACCAAACAAACAAGGTCGGGCCAGATTTACATATTCAACAAAAAAATATCGAGCAATATTTTGGTCAAATAAAATAAATAAAATTTTGAACAAACCAAGATTGCCCTAAATATTTATCTATATCATAAACTTCAACAACCTTGAAGTTTGTGATGTAGAATCGGTTAAATTTCCGAATTCGAATCGTATGTTGTAACCATAGATCTGATACCATTGTTGAGTTCCAGTGGTGATCAGTCAACGGGTTAACAATTAAACCCGATTTTAATAACTTTTTCGTAATTATTTATCGTATTAACAATTGACAAAAACGCAGCGGAATAAAAACGAGTAATTATTACTTTTATGAACCGTACATGATTTGATTACAAACAATACAAGCACGAGCCAAACAAAATAAATGCAAATGTAAATCGACAACTAATATAAGTTTACCTCGGTTAATAAATAAACAGTTGAGACACCGAGGGCCAACGAACAACGTTAGGTGAACAAACAAGACAAATAACCAAAGATGGCGGTGGTGGCCAGGCAGCGGGATGAGGCTTCCAATAAATTGATTTTAGGTTTCATTTTCAGTTTGTTCATCTCATCAATCAAGTGATTGAAATGAGTAAGCATCTCTTCAACAGTTTCACCCTTTAGTAAGTTAAAGTTTCAAAATTGAAACTTTAATATCACTTTCTTGCTCTCTTTTTTGTTTCCCATGCTTCTCATCTTAATGTGTTGAAACAATAAAGAACATATCTTAATACTTCCAACTTGAAGAAATATGTTACCAGGTAAAGCCATAGTTAGAGTTGAATAAGCTTTGGTCCCAATCTCTAACGCTTTATTTTCCTCTTATGAGAATTGAGAGAAAGCCTTTGGAGTAAAACCCGTTGTTTCACTACCAAGTATCGGAACTGTATAAACTTCATCAGGATAATGAGAACAATTAGGATGAACAGAACCAGGATGTGCACGAAAACGTGGTTCCCGTTTGGCAAAATCACTGAATTTCATTAGTCGTGGACATTTCGAATGAGATCCAATTTCCGCATCGAGGTGTAACATTTGTTGCATAAGTACGTTTTGAGATGCCAACGTATAAAAACCAGCCATTGTAATTACAAAGTTTAAATTTAACAAAAATCCAAACTTGAGGGTTAAAAGTGAAACTTCAGTTATGAACTAGAAATAGTGAACTTAACGAACTGAGTGAAGTAAGGATAACGAATTGAGAATAATAAATTAACGGACCAAGTAGGATTTGAATGACGAATCAGGAACAGTATCCTAATGAACCAGGGAAGAATTAAGTGTAACAAATAGTTAACGAATCACTGATGAGTCACTAACGAATCACTGACGAATCAGTATGACAGATCACTGATGAATCGATAACGAATCAATGATGAATCAATGACAAATTATAATGCCGAATTAAAGACGAATAAGTAACTGTTAAACCTTCAAATTATCTAATCTAGGACAAATTAATCTTAGATCTAATACTTGAGTAGGATCTAGTTCTTAGTAATTACTCTTAATTAGTATATATATATATATATATTATGTATTAGTTGTATTAGGTGTATAATAGTAATAGATTAAACGAAGCTTTGATCGAGAGAAAATTTTGATAGAGGTTCGATACTTTATGAATCAAAACTTAAATTATGAGGACTAAGCCTCTATATATAGACGATGGATCTAGTTCGTTACACATCCCATAACGAATTAGAGTCCATTTAGTTAACATTACAGACTCGATAATCAAGCATAACGAATCAATGATTCGTTATCTCCCATTCGTCAACATTCCATGACGAATGGGAACATACATAACGAACTAGAAGCCCACTCGTTAAACATCCCTAACGAAATGGGTGTTACTTTAAGCAAATTGGCTAGTTCGTTAAACATACTTAACGAACTAGCCTTACATTAACGAACTAACTATTTAAAATAAATATCTTTTTCATTTTAATAGTAATAATAAATAAAAAGATGATAAATACAAAGACTTGAGACGCCAAAACCGTGCACTAACAGACACCCCCTCGTCTTGAGCTCCTTGTCTTTAATTTATTTGAAGCACTTGGTCTGCCAGTCCCGATAGCTATGAATCCCGTACTCGCGACATACACGTACGACCCGCTGGAATCCCATAGCTCGGTTATAATCTTCACGACGCTCTATCAATATCTTATTCTTGAACAACATACCATTGTCCGTCTCAGTTAAATTAACGAGCCACACCGGGTCGATAATCTTAATTAGCTCGGTCTTCAAACCTTTACCAAAAACAATAACGGCCTCGCCAATACGATTATCATAATACCAACGGTTGAATGATAAAAAAATATGCTGATTAAGCGTCTTGACTGGTACACGCTTCATCGTCTTTGGCGGTTTTACTTTAAGCACAATCTTCCTTCAACCCGTTCTTGGATCTATCTCGTCAACACGTATACGGGTTGGAATCTGTGGCTTAAAAATTTAAACCCGTGGTTCACTTCGAAGGGCAAATGTTGATGGAACCATTGTGACATTCGTGACAAAACGATGTATACCTTATTCACTACGTAGCGAGTAACGATAAATCGGTTAATTCATAGCGATTATACGAGTAACCGACCGATACTGATTATGACCCGTATATATATTGAGGGGTCATTTACGAGTTATATATATAATATAGAGGCTAACATATTGATATTTAGGCCCCAGTACATTTAAAACCATTTAAACGAAAAAGGTTTCATTTATTGATACGCTGTAAGTTTAAACGCAATCGTTAACATCAAAACGAGCATTATAGCATCCGTTAAGCCGAAAAAGATTTATAAAACACTTATATGACATGTTTTAAGCAATCCATGAAAATATTTTGGATTTTTACAACGAGTCAGTATGTTTTTCTTATTTTAGAAAAATATGCTGAAAAACAATCGTTTTCGCGCTATTTCTCACGCCCGATTTATTTTTCCCACAAAAAACCGAACCCGAATTAAATTTTGGACCGACATTTATGTGTGGCATTAATACCGAGGCACAATTGGGCAAAAAGGAGGCCCAATGTGCCTTTATATGTTGCGGCCGCAAATCAAAGGGGTGGACCCCTTCGCTTCTAGCTTCTTGTATAAGCTAGTATGTTTAGATATTTTTCACAAGGATAAACCTGGATCATTATTCTGCTGTTCCTCGTCATCAAACACCCAAAAGCCTAGAGGTAAATACTCTAATTTTATGATTTCCATGCTTGATTAATCAAGTTTAAATATGAAAAATTAACCCTTGATTAGTTTTAAACATGTTTAACCATTCAAAAACCATAAAAATCAAGTAAAATTAATT
This sequence comes from Bidens hawaiensis, assembly GCF_021521415.1. Taxonomy (NCBI): domain Eukaryota; kingdom Viridiplantae; phylum Streptophyta; class Magnoliopsida; order Asterales; family Asteraceae; genus Bidens; species Bidens hawaiensis. The sequence continues at coordinate 21,078 of NW_027494828.1, forward strand.
TTTGATGTTAAACATGTCTACAAAGCAGTATCATATAGATTTGTGGTCAAAAACGCGGAATAGAACATGAATATAACGTTTTTATGGTTCAAAAGTTCGTTTTGAAACAAAAACCGAAACCCTAGTTAACAAGGCTGTTTCATGGATGATTTAAGCTTGTTTTGATGTTATATGATATGTAGATACACTTAGTTTGTGACCCAAGACCTCGAGAGGCGTTAAAACCATCAAAACCTACCGAAAACCGACAAGGTATTACCGGTTAACTCGTTAAGGGGCTGTTTGTTCTTAGATTGTGACGTGATTGTTTTTATGTTATGAAACTTTTCAGAATCATTAGGGATCACATGAGTGAGTCCCGGTTCAAATTTGGTAATTTTTTGATAAACGGAGAATATTTGGCGAATTTATTACCGTTTATTGGTGTTTATTTGGGAAACATAGTTAACACTCTTGAAAAATTATGAACATTGGTTTGGAACCAATAAATGTTATGTTAAGATCACTGGAAAATTTTGGGACGATTTGGAGATGTCTAAGTATTTTTTGTGCAATTGTGTTTTAACCGAGTTTTAATAGCCAAAAAACGTGCAAAAAGGCATTTTGGCCAAAACGTTAGACTCTGAAGATTTTACAGGGGCTATGTGATGATATTGAGACCACTTGGAAAAATTATCGGATTTTTCGGATGTCGTTTGGTATAAACGGACTATTTATTACTTAATTATAATACATTAAATGAAATTTTAAAAATAGATAATTAATCATAAAATTTCTGAAAATATTTTTATAAAATTCTCCATATTTTAATTTTTCTTTTTACAAAAATTTGCATAATTTATATATAACTACATAATTAGTTATGATTAATCAAAGATTTAAACTATAATTGTTTTCACGAAACCGGCAATTTTGTGTTTAACGGACTGACTGGTATGTCAAAATGTCAAAAGTGGTCAAATATCGTATTTTTGGATGAATTTGATAAAAACGAACTTTCTACGAGAATTCCAGACAATTCGAGTGGATTGTATGCGTTTTGTATAATCAAACCCGTGTGAAAACGTAAACAAACCCTGCAATCAAACCTGCTACCGAAACTTCAAAATTCTTTCATAAATCAAATCATTTATTCAATCAATATATTTACTTAAGTTTGTATGAACTTACCTAATCCCGAAACGCATAAACGATCAACTTGGCTAGGCTCGGAAAACGGTGAAGCTGAGCCAAGTCTGATTTTGAACATTTCATAGTATACAACGTCACAATCTAAGGCTATGGTCATGTTCTAGGCCTAACAGCTATAACCAGACTAGTTATACAGCCCAATTTAGTTTAAACATTGTACTGGTATTAACGGTACTATACCGGTTATAGGATTCAAGCTATAATCGAGACATTCTAGTTACCGATACGTACCACCAGCTCGAACAACATTAAGGGGAGTTTCATGACCCCACTTTCTAAATTGTTTTACGAACTTTTGGGGTGGAAAGCGTGTTTACATATACGTTTATACTTGAAAACTTGTGATGATGTGAATTATCTAAGTACTAACACTTGAAAGTCCCCACAAACACAAGTGATTAACTTCGTGCAGGTGACGTGTGGATAGTACTATCGGTTTGACAAACCCAACAGACAGGGCTGGAGGGGCATGCCAGAACGTGTTAACCCAGTTGCACATTGTCATTTATATTTATTACATTCTGCTATGTGGTGTTAGACATAATACATACATGGAGAAAAGTGGCTGTTAAACGCCTACGAGAGTACATGGGCAAGGGTGGCCATACGTTTTAGCTTGTTTCGGTTTCACTTGTGGCTTAGTATGATACATCATACACATACTTAAATACATACATACTATGAACTTTACGAAATCGTATACTGATTTTGTTAGTACTCGTGAAACTTAAAACTCACCAACTAGACGTAGTTGACCCGTTTTAACATGCTTTTCAGGTAAGCCGAAGTTGGAATGAATTGCTTACATGCTTGGTGTTAGAAGCAAAGTTGAATAGCTGTGAATAGATGAAAATACATAGTAATGAATAAGAAGCCTGTGAACTAGTTATGCTATTTTCATCTAGTTTGTAAACTTAGTACATACCAATATAATATGATGTAAATTAGTTTGTTGAATTTCTTTATAAACAATGTGGTTGATACCAGTATTATCTGTTACATTCCCGAATTACGCTTCCGCAACTACCTAGTCGGGGTGTGACAGAAGTTGGTATCAGAGCCATTGGTTATAAAGAATTAGGATGTCCCTTAGGATACCCTAAGATAACCTTAGGCTCGATTAGTTCTGGGAAATAATATAATATTAAATAATATATACAGGCAATTCTCGTGATGAACGCGAGTGGACAAGTGGGTTATTATGGTCCGGAACGTAATAACGGACTTGCTTGTACGAGGGAATTCGAAAAGAAGTCGATAAACAATTCAATAGGTAAAAACAGCAACATATGTGTATAAAATATAATAATAATAATAATAATAATAATAATAATAATATATAAATATATATGTATATAAACGATTATTTGTGCTTATGTGTATAAATATCTGTATACAATTATTATGATTAATATAATGGAAAGATATTATTCTTATTACTAACCATTGTGCAGGAACGTGTCGAGGTCTACGGATCGTTTACCTATTACGGTACCAACCATATCTGGAGAGGAGGAGGACTTAGAAGAGGAAACTGGGGAGGAACCAGAGGAAGAGATAAGCGAAATTATAGGAGACGCGGTGGTCCCCCATCAGGTACCCACAAATCAACCCGATTTATCGGGTTACCGTTATGACACATATCCCCCTAGGGAATCCCCTAGGAATGATATAGGACAGGGAGCCACTAGTGCCTACCGGACCCCGGTGAGAGACCCTACACCTCCAGCACCCCATGTTTCCCCACCCACTATTAGAAACCGTCAAACCGCTCGTATTTCAGTGCGCCCACCTGAGAACACCTCTAACCCACCTCGATCTACATACCACTGGGGAGAAACATCACATGTCCAGATCACTGAGATACCTCTTCCTACTTGGGGTCTCCCTGCACCGATACCAGAGCCACCTCTTTTGTTCGCTTCTGCATGGTTGGGTTTAGCGACTGATCAAATCGTAGAACAATCACACTCGATAAATAACCTTAATCAATTCAGACAAGAAACTCATGAAGATGTTTGGTACCTACACCAGAATATGAGGGATGTGATGAGAATGAATGCTGGCAACCGATGGCGAATGGAGCAGATCGAATCTCATCTTTGGATCGATAGGGTGATCATTGTAGCTGTGATAGCCGTTCTTGCTTGGTTGGTTTATCTTTTACGTATGGATAAATAGAATAGAACAGTATAGTTGGTTGTACATAGTCTTTTGACTTCCCATGCAGCAATTTTGTAACGACATGTTGAGCTGACTTGGGAGTTGTTTGTGGTTTAGCACTATTACAAGCACTGGCCCTTATCGTGTTAAGTCTATATGTCACTTAGTGACAAGTTTTTATACGCATATACAAGCGCTGGCCTATACCAGGTTAAGCCTATGCGCTAATTTTGGATGCATATGTACAGTAATGATTATGATTAATACAAACGTGTTTTCTGGCATAGTTGTGTGTTTGTGAATTGTAATATTGTGATATCGTGCATATTATGGTGGAAGCGATATTAATTATTATATTATGTTATTCTATAGAATGGCCCCGAAGAAAGCAAACCCTATATCTGAAGCGGAAGTGGCCGCAATGATTGCCCGACAGTTACAAGGAGTGATACCGACAATTGTAGCACAAGTCACTGCAGGCATACGTGCCAACAATACTGTTAATGAACCTATGAGCACCACTATGGCCACTGCTAATATACCCCCGCCAGATACTAATGTAGCCCCGGGTGTTACTATCCCGGTGACTACTGATAATGTTATAAACACTAATAATACTCGCCCGACTGTTAATGTTGTTGGGAACCCTGAAACCTTTTTGAACCGCAATAATGTCACGAATCCAAACCCCGTACCGGTTGTCATCACAACTATTAATGATAATTCTCAACCCAATACCGGTGACAATCGTAATAATCCCGACCGCCACGTCAAGAATATGCTTATAAGCAATTCAAATCGTGTAACCCCACTGAATTCAAAGGTATTGAGGGACCTAACAGATTGATGAAATGGATTGAGAAGACCGGATCTAATAGTCAAATTTGCCACTACTATGTTTCTGGATCATGCCTTGATGTGGTGGAACACAGTGGTACAGTTAAGGGGATAAGATGCTATAAACCGTATGTCATGGACCGAACTTAAAACCCTTATGCTAGAGCATTTTTGCCCAAAAAGTGAAATTCAGAAGTTGGAACATGAATTGGAATTTGGAAATGAAGGGTGCTGACCACGTGGGTTACACAAACCATTTTAATGAACTCTCTCGCTTAGTACCGTGGTTAGTTACTCCGGAAGCAAAACGTATTGAACGCTATATCTGGGGATTGTCCCCTGCCGTGACAAGTATAGTTAACTCAGTAGCCCACCCATCATTGGAAAATGTTGTATCTCAAGCGGGTGTTGTTACTTTTGACCTTATGAGAAGTGGCGTGATAAGAATGTCGTGGGAAACATCATGTTTAAAACGATCTGACTATGGAACAAGGATGCAAGGGAACTCTCCAAATAAACGAACCCGTCCGAATACCCGAAATTATGTCATGACCAGTTCGAATGTGAAACAAGAGGCTTATAAGGGGACTTTACCAAAGTGTGGGAAATGTAATCTTTATCATACGGGTGATTGTAAATCATTAGTTTCTCACAAGTGTGGAAGAACTGGACACTATGCCCCTAATTGCACAACCCCGAACAACAATGTAAACCGACCACAACAACCAACCCAACTACCTCGACCTCAACCAACCTGACCACAACTCAATCAACAAACCCCACCCACCATGAACCTACGTACCGCTACGAATGTGTTAGTACGAAACATTTTCGGAGATACTGCCCCAAGCTGAACCAGGGTGCAGTGAAAAGGCAGGACCAAGCACAAGTATCAACATCCAATGCAGTTAGGGGACACACGTTTGTAATGGGGTCGGGTGAAGCGTGTCATGATCCGAACGTGGTGACAGGTACATTCCTAGTTTCCGGTCAGTATGCCTCAGTTTTGTTTGATACGGGCGGCGATAGAAGTTTCGTATATGTTAACATTTTACCCTTAGAAAATATGTCGGTTAGTGAGCTAAGGAAACCATACACTATAGAACTCGCTAACGGTAAGTCTATACTTGTTAACCGAATAGTCCAAAACTGTTCCCTTATCCTAAATTACCAACCGTTCCTTATTAATTTACTTCCAGTGGAATTAGGAAGTTTTGATGTTATAGTCGGTATGGACTGGCTGTCTAAGTATAAAGCTGAAATTGTCTGTAAGGATAAGACTTTTAAGATACCTCTTTCGAATGATGAGGAATGACTGTTCAAGGTGAGAAATCTGGTACCACACTGCCTCTCGTATCCCAACTTAAGGCATTAAAGTATTTGCGCCAAGGCTGTACATTATACTTGACATCCCAGTGGTACACGAGTATTCAGATGTATTTCCCGATGAGTTTCCTGGTTTACCACCGACCCGACAAGTTGAATTCCGTAATGATCTGATACCGGGAGCAGCTCCCATTACCAAGGCACCATACCGACTTGCACCTTCTGAAATGCAAGAACTGTCCAACCAGTTTCAAGAGTTACTGGATAGGGGTTTTATCCAACCTAGTTATTCGCCATAGGGAGCACCAGTGTTATTCGTGAAAAGGAATGATGGAAGTTTTCGGATTTGTATTGACTACCGGGAATTGAATAAAGTGATTATAAAGAATAGATACGCCTTACCTCGAATTGATGACTTGTTTGATTAGCTCCAGGGTGCGAAGTATTTTTCAAAAATTGATCTCAATCAGGTTATCATCAAGTAAGAATTCAGGAAGAAGATATCCCAAAAACAGCCCTCCGAACTCGATATGGTCACTATGAATTTTTGGTTATGCCGTTTGGACTGACCAATGCGCCTGCAGTGTTTATGGACCTCATGAACCGAGTTTGCAAACCTTACCTTGATAAATTCGTGATAGTGTGTGTCGACGACATTGGAATATATTCGAAAAGTAAAGAAGAACATGAACAACATTTGCGGGTAATCTTGGAACTATTGAGGCAAGAAAAATTATACGCGAAGTTGTCCAAATGTGAATTCTGGTTACAAGAAGTACAATACTTAGGACATATTGTGAACCAACAAGGAATCCAAGTAGATCCCAGTAAAATCGAGGCCATTAAGTATTGGCAAGTACCTAAATCGCCGAAAGAAATTCGCCAATTTTTGGGATTAGCCTGGTATTACCGACGATTTATTGAAAAACTTTTCAAGTATTGCTCAACCTTTAACCCTCCTAACTCAGAAAGATCGAACGTATGTTTGGGGAGAAGAACAGGAAATGGCCTTCCAAACGTTAAAACAAAAGTTATGTGAAGCTCCAATATTAAGTCTCCCAGATGGAACTGATGAAATGGTGTTTTATTGTGACGCGTCTCGTAAAGGTTTGGGATGCGTATTGATGCAACGAAAGAAAGTAATAGCGTATGCCTCCCGACAACTAAAAGTACATGAGAAGAATTACACGACCCACGACTTGGAATTGAGAGCAGTTATCTTTTCATTGAAAATCTGGAGACACTACTTATACGGCACCAAATGTACCATCTATACTGACCACAAAAGCCTACAACACATATTTGATCAGAAGGAGCTGAACATGAGACAACGAATATGGGTAGAACTATTAAATGATTATGATTGTGAAATTAAATACCATCCGGGTAAGGCCAATATAGTAGCTGATTCTTTAAGCCGAAAAGATAGAGTTAAACCGTTAAGGGTACGAGCACTCCGAATGATTGTCCAAAGTAGCCTAATCGAACAAGTTCGTGTTGCACAAGACGAAGCCTTAAAAGCAGACCAGTTAGAAAAGGAAGAACTACACGGGAACGAAAAGAATTTTGAGAAGAAAATTGATGAAGTATTCTATTACAAAATCCGGGTCTGTATTCCAACACTTCATAAACTTCGTGAATTGATTCTTGATGAAGCACACAAGTCCAAATATTCTATTCATCCAGGTACAAATAAGATGTATAAAGATGTTAAGGAATTTTACTGGTGGCGTGGCATGAAAAAGGATATAGCCGTGTATGTAAGTAAATGTGCAACGTGTGCAAGGGTTAAGGCTGAATACCAAAAACCTTCGAAAATGTTACAACAACCCGAAATCCCACAGTGGAAATGGGAACAAATAACCATGGATTTCGTAACCCATCTGCCCAAAACCTCCCGAGGACATAGTCCGATTTGGGTAATTGTAGACCGATTAACCAAATCCTCACACTTTATTCCGATCTGTAACAACTACACCAACGAAAAACTTGCTCAAATTTACATTGATGAAATTGTATCTAGACACAGGGTACCTCTTTCGATTATTTCAGATCGAGACAGTCACTTTACTTCACATTTTTGGCAAGCAGTTCAAGAAGCTCTAGGAACCCGAATAGACCTGAGTACTGCTTACCATCCCCAAATAGATGGCCAATCCGAATGAACTATCCAAACCTTAGAAGATTTACTTCGTGCTTGTGTACTGGACTTCAAAGGGAATTGGGATCAACATCTACCGCTCATTGAATTCCCTTACAATAATAGTTACCATAGCAGTATACAAGCAGCACCTTATGAAGCCTTATACGGGCGAAAATGTAGATCGCCACTTTGTTGGACAGGATTGGGTGATACTCAAATTTCAAAATCCGATTTGATTCAAGAAACAACTGATAAAATCCACAAAATTAAACGAAAGTTGAAAGCCGCCCGTGACCGACAGAAAAGCTATGCCGATGTTCGTAGAACACCATTATCTTTTGAAATAGGCGACAAGGTGTTTTTGAAAGTATCGCCATGGAAAGGTGTTATAAGGTTTGGAAAGACCGGTAAGTTATCCCCGAGATACATCGGACCTTTCAAGATAATTGCAAAAATTGGTCCCGTAGCCTACCGACTGAAACTACATTTAGAACTGAGCACCATTCACGATGTGTTTCATGTATCGAATCTGAAAAAGTGTCTGACTGATGAAACGAAAATAGTACCACTGGAAGATGTTCAGATCAATGAAAAGTTATTTAGAAGAACCGGTAGAATTGTGTACGGGAAAACTAAACAGTTACGATACAACAAAATCTCATTGGTAAAAGTTCGGTGGAATTCAAAACAAGGACCCGAATTTACTTGGGAACGAAAGGACGAATTCCAAAAGAAATACCCACACCTGTTCACTAAAAAGAAAACCGATAACACATCAAATATCGGTGATGAAATTTCTTAATGGGGGGAAATGTGACATTCGTGACAAAACGAGGTATACCTTATTCATTACGTGGCGAGTAAACAATAAATCGGTTAATTCGTAGCGATTAAACGAGTAACCGACTGATACTGATTATGACCCGTATATATACTGAGGGGTCATATACGATTTATATATATAATATAGAGGCTAAAATATTGATATTTAGGCCCCAGTACGTTTAAAACCATTTAAACGAAAAAGGTTTCGTTTATTGATACGCTATAAGTTTAAACACAATCGTTAACATCAAAACGAGCATTGTAGCATCCGTTAAAGCCGAAAAATATTTATAAAACACTTATATGACATGTTTTAAGCAATCTGTGAAAATCTTTTGGATTTTTACAACGAGTCAGTACATTTTTCTTATTTTACAAAAATAAGCTGAAAAACACTCGTTTTCGCGCTATTTCTCACACCCGATTTATTTTTCTCGCGAAAAACCGAATTCCAAAAAAATTTTGAACCGACATTTACGCGTGGCACGAATACTGAGGCACCATTGGCCCAAAAAGGAAGCCCAATGGGCCTTTATATGTTGCGGCCGCAAATCAAAGGGGTGGACCCCTTTGCTTCTAGCTTCTTGTATAAGCTAGTATGTTTAGATATTTTTCACAAGGATAAACCTGGATCATTATTCTGCTGTTCCTCGTCATCAAACACCCAAAAACTTAGAGGTAAATACTATAATTTTATGATTTCCATGCTTGATTAATCAAGTTTAAATATGAAAAATTAATCCTTGATTAGTTTTAATCATGTTTAACCATTCAAAACCCATAAAAATCAAGTAATATTAATTTTTGATATTAAACATGTCTACAAAGCAGTATCATATAGATTTTTGGTCAAAAACGCGGATTAGAACATGAATATAACGTTTTTACGGTTCAAAAATTCGGTTTAAAAAAAAACCAAAACCCTAGTTAACAAGGCTATTCCATGGATGATTTATGCTTGGTTTGAAGTTATATGATATGTAGATACACTTAGTTTGTGACCCAAGACCTGGAGAGGCGTTTAAAACCATCAAATCCTACCGAAAACCGATAAGGTATTACCGGTTAACTCGTTAAGGGGCTGTTTGTGGTTCGATTGTGCTTTGCAGGATCATTAGGGATAACATAAGGGAGTCCATGTTCAAATTTGGTAATATTTCGATAAACGGAGAATATTTAGCGAATTTATTACCGTTTATTGGCGTTTATTTGGGAAACATAGTTAACACTCTTGAAAAATTATGAACTTTGGTTTGGAACCCATAAATGTTATGTTTAGATCACTGGAAAAATTTGGGACGATTTGGAGATGTCTAAGTATTTTTGTGCAATTGTGTTTTAACAAAGTTTTAATAGCCGAAAAACGCGCAAAAAGGCATTTTGGCCAAAACGTTAGACTCTGAAGATTTTATAGGGGCTATGTGATGATATTGAGACCACTTGAAAACATTATCAGATTTTTCGGATGTCGTTTGGTATAAACGGACTATTTATTACTTAATTATAATACATTAAATGCATTTTTATAAATAGATAATTACTCATAAAATTTCTGAAAATATTTTTATAAAATTCTCCATATTCTAATTTATTTTTACAAAAATTTCCATAATTTATATATAAGTACATAATTAGTTATGATTAATCAAAGATTTAAACTATAATCGTTTTAGCGAAACCGGCAGTTTTGTGTTTAACGGACTGACTGGTATGTCAAAATGTCAAAAGTGGTCAAATATCGTATTTTTGGATGAATTTGATAAAAACGAACTTTCTACGAGAATTCCGGACAATTCGGGTGGATTGTACGCGTTTATAATCAAACCCGTGTGAAAACGGAAACAAACCCTGCGATCAAACCAGATACCGAAACTTCAAAATTCTTTCATAAATCAAATCATTTATTCAATCAATATATTTACTTAAGTTTGTATGAACTTACCTAATCCCGAAACGCATAAACGATCAACATGGCTAGGCTCGGAAAACGGTGAAACTGAGCCAAGTCTGATTTTGAACATTTCATAGTATACACCGTCACAATCTAAGGCTATGGTCATGTTCTGGGCCTAACAGCTATAACCAGACTAGTTATACAGCCCGATTTAGTTTAAACAATGTACTGGTATTAACGGTACTATACCGGTTATAGGATTCAAGCTATAATCGAGACATTCTAGTTACCGATACGTACCACCAGCCCAAACAACATTAAGGTGAGTTTTATGACCCCACTTTCTAAACTGTTTTACGAACTTTTGGGGTGCAAAGCGTGTTTACATATACGTTTATACTTGAAAACTTGTGATGATGTGAATTATCTAAGTACTAACACTTGAAAGTCCCCACAAACACAAGTGATTAACTTCGTGCCGGTGACGTGTGGATAATACTATCGGTTTAACAAACCCAACTGACAGGGCCGGAGGGGTATGCCGGAACGTGTTAACCCAGTTGCACATTGTCATTTATATTTATTACATTCTGCTATGTGGTGTTAGACATAGTACATACTTGGGGCAAAGTGGCTGTTAAATTCCTACGGGAGTACATGGGCAAGGGTGGCCATGCGTTTTAGCTTGTTTCGGTTTCACTCGTGGCTTAGTATAATACATCATACACATACTTATATACACACGTACTTTGAACTTTACGAACTCGTATACTAATTTTGTTCGTACTCTTGAACTTAAAACTCACCAACTACACGTAGTTGACCCGTTTTAACATGCTTTTCAGGTAAGCTGAAGTTGGAATGAATTGCTTACGTGATTGGTGTTAGAAGCAAAGTTGAATAGCTGAGAATAGATGCAAATACATTGTAATGATTAAGAAGCCCGTGAACTGGTTATGTTATTTTCATCTAGTTTGTAAACTTAGTACCTACCAATATAATATGATGTAAATTAGTTTGTTGAATTTCTTTATAAACAATGTGGTTGATACCAGTATTATCTATTACATTACCGAATTACGCTTCCGAAACTACCTAGTCGGGGTGTGACAACCATTCTGCTCGACGATTTCCACCACGGTTAATAAACGGTCGACAGGCGAGGGTACGTACATCCCAACGCGGTAATGAGAGAAAGTCGGTAATGTTTTCATAATACTGAACGTCGTTCTCCCATCTAAAAATACAGACTTTTAACTCTGAATCGTAAATCCATGAAAAAATATCACCTCTTACTTTGGACATAGCTTTGAATGAATTCATTTGATTAGCTTTAGCACGTGCAATGGCTTCCTGCTCCTGTTGTTTATCTACATACCTGTACGCCTCGATAATCTTACGTGCTCCTTTGCCTCCGTATGCAAACCATCCTTGAATATCAGCAACAGATGGATCAGGAAACGATTCTTACCTCTTGCCTTTACCCATTGACACTTTATCCAAATGATCTTTAGCTTCTTTGACGTTTTCTTCAGTAAATATAGGAGCACCCTGATCAACGTTTAATCTTTGAAATAGATCAGGGTATTCCTCAGCTGTCACATCTTCGATTTCAACCTCCTCATATTCATAAATAAACGGCGTATTCATCGGAATCGTCGTATCATGTAAGACTTCCTCGTCGTTCTCAACCTTAATGTCGTCTTCTACCTCTAACACATCAACTTCTTCATTATAAAGACCAATCAGTATTGAAATCTGCTCGCGTATCACGGACCGATCAACAAACTGTCCCACTTCTATCTCATCGACATTCACCATGCTCCTAATCACCCCTGTGCTATCCATAAATATAACAGTATTAGCCTTTATCGACTCAATTGGTTTTACATTCATCGACTCCTGATAAACAACCACCTGTTTGTTCAAATCACCAGCAGCCTCACTTATTCCAGCACCGGAGGATGAGCCGTGAGCTTGTTTCTGCTCACTGCCTCCTGCACCCGAGGCATCAGGATATCTCGTCATCATTCTTTAGCTTCTTTAAAACATTTTCTTTACACGTAAGCTATAGAATGAGATCCTCATGTTCCTTCATCTTCACACCCTAAGTAGTAACAATCTCACGGAGGGCTTTGGTCTCTTTTTTACAAACGGAGACATAACTCATCAGTGTACGCTGATTAATCAACATTTGCTCTTGAGCCTGCGATTAGCTGCCATTTGATTCTCATAGAGATGAATCAAGCTCAAGAGCATGTTCATTTGATTCTCCTGTGGCATAGAATGAAACGATGGAGGAATCGGTTGTACTGGACCTTGAGGACGATTAAGCCTCATTAACGACATGTCCATAGGCTGTGTCAGAATCATTATCGGTGTAGGAGAAATCACTGATGTAGCAGCAGTAGGCCTTGGTAAAGTAGATAAGAAAGATTGCGGAATCATACCAAGCCTAGGATCCGATGTGAGTGTCGTCATCAATGTGTAATCTGGGGTGCTAGTAGTATGCGGCACCGTCGGTCTTTGAGGAGCATGTGACCTTAGAATTAGAGGACCAAAAGAGACTCCAGCACCTTTTATTATACAACATTTTGCTGGCTCGTCAGAAGCAATCTCTTTACCTTTCTGTTTATGTGGTGAAACAGAAGAACTTGCCACCACAACCTCAACTTGTTGCTGATCACCCCATTGAACATCATGTCCACCATCATTTTCATCATTGTTCCCACCTAGCCCCTCTTCGCGCTCGGAATCCGAATCATCGTGGATCCAAAGATCATCATAAGGACATACATATGCTGGATTAGATATATGACCAATCAAGCGTTTGAACCTTGGTTGAGGATCTTGATGGTACAGCTTCATTCTCCTCATTGTATTAGGTTTCATGTGTTGAAGCCTCAATACATCGTTGCGAAGTGTTGGATCAATCTCCAAATCAGGGAATTGCATCCTGAATGAGCCGTTAGAGAAACCAGGGATACATAAGAAATTTATTACGTTGATTCTTGACAATGCAATTCTCTTTGAGATGATAGAAGAGTATCTCCGAGAAGTTGAAAGGCTTGTTCAAAATCAACGCGATGAATGCCGATTGAAGCATAATTCGACACTCGTCAAATTCACCTTTCTGTCCACTAAGGCAATGAATCAGAACGTTTAATAAGTACTTGTACGTGCGGCGGAAATACGCCTTGTTATACTTGGACTTCTCAATATCGCCAGCATAAAACAGACGACCAAACAAACCACGGATCAACCCCTTGTCAAATTCACACGGGTTATAAACATTGTCATCAAATCTCAACACTCTACGTATCTCCTCGGTTGATATCACAACCGGTCTACCATTCACCTCGACAGCTATATGATTCTCCGTCTCCACATATCGGGCTGAGTTATAAAATGACAGATAATACTAATACAAATCTCAGGATCCGCTGTGACAACATAGCTAATATATGAACAACGAATAAACGCTAGCATTTCCCCAAATATATCTTCATCGGCAAAGTTCGTTCCGACAAAAACACAAATGTTATGCTTCTTGTCAAACGAAAACAAAGGAAGATCCGGTACTTGTTGTTGTTGTACCGGTTGTTGCTCAGCTGCAGGAGGATCCTGAACATTTTCGTCAGCCATAACTGATATTTTTGTCCACTTAAATCTTATAACAAACTTTCAAACATTTTTGTGATATGATTAAATGTTCAACTAGAGCACATAATATCAGAAACTATCAGCCTCTAATCTCGGTTCAAACTTAATTTATTTTTTACCATATCACCCCAACTTGACTTAAACCATTAAATTGTCGATCAAACTTTTTAGTTTATAGAAATTATTAAGCAATGCATCAAGTTTCCTTTACTGTGAGTGAGTATGCACGAGTCCATTGGTAGGCTTACATACATTGTATCTCCAGGGGTACGTTTCTTGCTGGAATTGAGACACACGCAAGAGAGGAACAAATGTATAAATAACAACGGATTTTGATCAAGTTAGTAGTTTAATTTGTACAATGTATAGCAGTTCCAAAACATGCAAGCATGTTCTACAAACTTAAATAACTGACATAATTTTCAATGAGAGAATAAAGTAAAACGCATAACAATCGCCCCAATTACTTTCCATAGTCAGATAAATGGCTATCCCGAACTTTTACAAGTAAACATCAGGACCAAACATATACAAGTATATGTCCTTCAAATATGAGTAATTGACATAATTTTCAGCGAAAATATAAAAAATCTTTTTGGTTTTTCTCTGTACATACGTAAAAACACAATCTTTTTGTCTTTTTCAAATTTTTATAAAACAAATTAAAAAAATCACAATATTTTTGGCTTTTCGAATTTTTCTATACATAGAGAAAACACAATATTTTTGGTTTTTTCAAAATTTTCAATGTTTTTGGATTTTCTAAAAAAAAAATTTTTTAAACAAATCACAATATTTTTGGATTTTTCAAATTTGTTTTTAATGTTTTTGAATTTTCTCTTTACAAACAAAAGGCACAATATTTTTGTATTTTCAATTTCACCCCCAAAACCAAAAACATAAAATTAAATGAAAGGAAAACATAAAATAAAAACAAAAGAAAGATAACTATCCTTGTTTAATGATATCAGCAAGAGTTTTTAATCCATTTAAACCAAGCAGGAAGTTAAAACTTGTTTTATCAAATTCCTTTGTAAACAAATCGGCCTTTTGAAAATTGGCGTGCACTTTCTCAATATCAATTAATTTCTTTTTAAAACAATCCTGTATAAAATGATATCGAATTTCGATATGATCGTTTTTTAATGTTGCACAGGATTCTTGATGATTCTGATAGCTGCAGAGTAATCAATTAAAATTGGAGTAGTAAGAAAATTCAAACCGTAGTCACGCAGATGTTGTTGAATCCATAAAACCTGTGAACAACAACTCAAGGCTGCCACGTATTCTGCCTCAGTGGTTGAAGCGGAGACCGTTTTCGGCTTCTTACACAGCCAGGAAACAAGCCGACTTCATAAAAATTAACACCCCATTGTGTTCGATTTAAAGTTGATCTTGCATCCTCCATAATCCGAATCGGAAAACGCATTGAGTACAAAATTATCGTCCTTGGGGTACCATAACCCGATGTCAGGATTACCCCTCAAAAATTGAAGTATACGTTTAACCGCTAGGTGAGTCACTCGGGGACTTGCTTGGTACTTAGCACGCAAACAACCAGCAAACATTATGTGAGGCCGAGAAGCAGTTAGATACATTAAAGAACCTATCATCGCTCGATAAAGGGTAGGATCGACGGTATCCTCCAATTAATCCGGTGATAAATTTTGACCCACGGGGAGAGGATTTGAAGGGATTTTTTCGGCAGTTATCTTGAACCGGCTCAAGACATTGTTCACGTACTTAGTCTGTTGAATGAAGATACCCTTGTCAGACTGATGAACCTGCAACCATAAAATGAAGTTTATCTCTCCCATCGAGCTCATTTCGAACTTTGTTTGTATTGACTTCTCAAACTCCTTACATAACTTGTCATTTGTTGACCCAAAGATAATGTCGTCGACATATATCTGGAGGAGGAGCAGATCATCACCAATATTCTTATAAAATAATGTGCATTCTACAGTTCCTCTCTTGAAGCCGTTATCAGTAAGATGGTCAACAAGCGTGCCACACCAAGCTCTCGGGGCTTGGTGTACACCATACAGGGCCTTGTTTAAACGGTAAACTCGGCCCGGATAATCAGGGTCTTCAAAGCCAGGAGGCTGTAAAATAAACACTTCGTCATGTAGTTCTCCGTTGAAGAAAGAACTTTCACATCCATTTGATATACTTTAATATTCTTGTAAGCCGCATAAGCCAGAAATATTCGTATAGCTTCCAATCTTGCAACTGGAGCATATACCTCAGTGTAATTTATTACCTCTTGCTGATGGAAACCTTGCACCACTAACCGTGTTTTGTTTCTAACGATTACCCACGATCGTCCTTTTTAGATTTAAATACCCACTTTATATGCATAGGTTTCTTAACTCTAGCAGGTTTATCAATGAGATCCCATACACCCATTCGGGAAACTATTGCAATTCCTCTTGCATCGGTTCTACCCAAGAAGGATCTTCAAGTGCCATACAAGTCGTCGTTGGCTCTACTTGGGAAAGAAAGCAAGTGTATTGAGCGAGATTCACGATTGCTAAAGAGTGTAAATCTGCATAAGCACACAATATGTTATTCTCACTTGAAGTAGCAACTTGATGACGTGTTTGCACACCTACATCAAGTTCCCCAATGATGTTGTCCTGTGGATGATAATTATGAATTAGAAGAATAGGATTCTCAGGCACAACAACATTGTCTATTAATTAGTGAGATTCTCCTCAGCATCATGAGATGATTCTCCACTCAACAAACAGACTATCATCCGAAGATATAGAAATCACATCGGATACATCAGGAAGATCATCTTGAATTACGTCTTCATAATTTGAAACCAAAGATCTTGGAGGTAAGTATTGATCTTTCAAATATGCACGAACCAAGTCTTCATCAGGTTGATAATCCATTTGAGTAAATGAGTTAAATAAACCTTCATAGTCAAACACCCAATCAGGTCCTTTACCTTGGGAAAGTGTGGTGTACCTTTTGCAATCAAAATGGTACCACTCCTCTACACAAGCCGAGGTGAAATTAAATACACGTTTCTTAGGTGATGCGTAACCCAAGAAATAACCTTCAACTGCTTTTTCTTCAAATTTTCCCGCATCTTTCTTCAACATAGTACAAGGACACCCAAATGGTTCAAAGTACTTTAAATTAGGATTTCTCTTGTTCAGAAGTTCATAACTCGTCTTTTGAAGCATCTTCACAGTCAAACACGATTGAGCATGTAGCAAGCAGTATTCACAGCCTCATTCCAGAATTGAACAGGAAGCTTATAACCTGCAAGCATAGTTCTTGTTGCTTCAATCAATGTTCTGTTTTTCCTTTCAGGCACCCCATTCTGTTGTGGTACGTAAGGAGCACTATATTCTTGATGAATCCCCTTTTGAACACAAAATAAATCCAACACATTGTTTTTAAACTCTGTACCATTATCACTTCGAATACGTCTCACTTTCAGTTTGTAAAGTGATTCGATCTTAGTGATTAAATTTTGAACCAGAATGGGTGTCTGATCTTTTGAACTCATAAATAAAACCCATGAATATCTTGAATAGTCATCAGTGACGACTAAATGGTACCAATCACCAGCGACACTCTCACGATTCACTGGACCGAACAGATCTATATGAAGTCGTTCTAGATGAGTATCAATGGTATTGATTAACTTAGAAGGGTGTGACTTTTTCTTCCGTTTGTCTTTCTTGCAAGCAACACAATCATCAGTTAACTTAAAATGTTTTAAAGAAACACCTTCGACCAAGTCATTAGCCATTAAATAATTCATCTTTCGAACATGAATATGACCCACCCTTCTGTGCTAGAGAATCGTGTCCTTTTCAGTTGCCTTAGAAACAAAACATGTTCCCACAGAAGTTGATGCTTTAAAAGTCATGTTCAATACATAAATATCATTCGATCGAGGGGATCGCATGACTAACATGTCCTCGGTAATGACGTATGCGAGTTTCAAAATCAGACATTTCTTATCAGTAAAGACAGTATTATATTGCTTATCACATATTTGTGACACACTCAACAAATTATGATCAACTTTATCACAGTAGTTGACTTTTTCAAACGTGATACACCCATTTGACACATCATCCTCTTTTTTGATCATACCTCCCGAATTTCCAGCAAACGCAACATACCCTCCTTGAATTTTTTTAACATTTGTTAAAAGATCGATGTTGCCGTTAATGTGACGAGAGCATCCACTATCCATTATCCAGTTTTCACCAGAAATGGTCTTGGATGAGCCCTACACATGAAAATAAAATGATTAGTTCAAAAAGGTAGCCCATGCCTCAGTCGTGGGCACCTCTTGAGTTTCTCTTGAAGTTTAAACATTTAGTGAATCCAAATGTTGATTAGCTGCTTGTGAATAAGTCACATGACGTTTAGATTTTCGTCTTAAATATGCAGCTTGAACAATATTTGTATTCACGTTTTTGGAAATAGGTTACGTAGAAACGAATTTGGGCTTAACATTACTTACATTCTCGTTAACATGAATCACCTTTCGAGGATTCACATCAGACGACATAATGTGAGCTTCATCAACGAAAGACATTGGTCTTCTCAAAATCTTCTTGATCACAGGAACGGGTTTTGATTGTTCCTTGATAAATGGATGACGATTTTGGGATTTCTTCAATCCACAGTTTCTGACAACATGTCCATGTTCACCACATAGAAAACAGGTTCTCATGTCAACACGTTCATGTGATGGTTTAGCAGAAACATGTGTAATCGAAGGTTGATGATAAACTCCAGCAATTGGACCCTTATCCAAGTCATCAAAAGTTACCGATTTCTGTTTTATGTAGAAATCCAAATTTGTACAATTTGAAAATCTTTGTAAAGAATTAGTTTCATTTGACTTTACAAACTGAACATTTTTAGCAGATTTTAACAAACTTTTTGCTTTTATCAACGGATCTACCACTTTTGAGGTCTTGGATTTCACAAATTTGTTTTCAAGATATTGTACTTTAGAAGTTTCATTGTGAAAGACGCTTTCAATCAATTCGGAATATCAAGCGGAATGTCTTTCTCAGTGAACATTGTGCTTATCCCTTTATGCTTAAAAACACGACCAGTTGATGACTTAGGAGCAACAGGATTGATAAAACGCATCAAATCCTCATCAGAAAATTTAGGTTTTTCTGATTTCTTAGCCTTCACTGGTTTAACAACTTTTTCCTTTTTCACTTGAGATATGTTTGAACCATACACGGCCTCCTCAAATTCATGAGGTTCACATAGAATGAGATTTGAACATGGAATTTTCAGGTTTTTGTGTATCACTTCTGGTTCAAACACATCCTCGATGATAACTTTCTCATCATTCTCAACAAAAACTTTGTTGCTTTCAACATGATGTTTTTGAGTTGACAATTGGGCTTTAACATTGTCAGTTTTTACTGGTTCAGGTTTTTCTGTAACAACAGGTTCATTCACAACCACTTCTTCTTTTCCAGCAAAATGATTTGCGGTATAATCATTATGAAATGGTGGTGGAATCTCAACAAAACCAACACCTTTTTTAGAATTTCTTTGCTTACCAGATACTTCGATTATCTTATTTAGCAAAAATGATGAGTTTCTAAATCTGCCCAACTTATTTTTCAACTCAAGAACTTCATTCTCAAGCTCAGTTATCTTAGAACGGTGTTTCAAGATTTCTTGAAATTTTTGATCGTTAATTGTCATTTTGACTGACAACCGAGCTTTGAGATCTTGATTACTTGTAGACAACGCTTCAATTTTCTCCCTAGATCTCATTTTAGATTCTAAAGATTGTCTATAAGTATCCTCAAGCGAAGCAATTTCTTTCACTAAACAATCATTATGAACTTTCAATGATTCTAACTTAGGCTTATTTTTCTCCCAATCAGCACAAGACACATTAGCAGAAAAATTAACAATGTTAGGAACAGAAGGACTAACCTCGTTAATTTTGGCCATACAAGCAAACCTAGTTGGCTGCATTTCACATGAATCATCAGAATCAGACTCAGTGTCATTGTCAGAAGATAGCTCACTCCCACTCGCATCTTGAAAAATCTCCTTTGACTCAAACATAGCCAAGTTAGCTTGATTATCGTTGCACAACAACCTTTGTAACCAATCGGTTCCATCAACAGCAGACAACAACGCTTGTGATCCAGAAGCAGATGGTTTATTTCTAGAAGACTTATCAACATCATTACTCCTTTTCACAGAAGAACTTCTATCTTGACTTCGAGGACCAGTTTACTCCTTATTTGGTTTGTCACACTCTTTGGCAAAGCGTCCAAACTCTTAGCAATTATAACACTTAACTTTCAAACTTTCAATTTATCAAACCCAGCCCTCTTGTTCAATGATGGAAGATCTTTGCCAGTTCTTTGCATGAATTTCTTCACTTTTCTTACTATCATTTCCATATTCCACTTTAAATCCATGAGCTCCAAATCATCAGGATCGATTTGGTCATAATCTTCATAAGTTAACTCACTTGTGGCAATTTTACTACCAACCAAGTTCTCATAAGAAGTCATGAAAGAACACAAAAAGGCAAAATTTTGTTCAGCCTCTTTCATGTTCACATTAGGTGGTGCTGAGAATTGATTTGCTTTAGCTAAAGTTCCAGACTCTCTAGAAGATCCAAAACCTCCAGATGCAAAGAAACATGCACGTGGATCACTATAAGTTGTTGTTGAATTTTCATTTGCATTCTGAGTGAGAAATGCAGTGTTCGGAGATATTGTTGAACTTCCACCATAGAAAGCTGGATCTTGACTTTCTTTTGATGACTTTGACACTTCAAATCATATTCCCGAGCTTCAATCTTTTGCATAAACTCAGAAGCAGTCAAATATTCATTTTTAAAATAATTATTCTCCTTCAACACCATCAAGAATTTTGAGTATGAACTAGGTAAAGCATTTTTAATTTTATCCATCTTATTAGTTTCAGAGGGTTCAACTTTTAACTTGTCCATTTCAGCAATTAAATGACTGAAACGAGTTGGCATTTCCTCAACAATTTCACATTTGAGTAAGTTAAAGTTTCTGAATTGGAACTTTAACATTACTCTCTTGCTTTCCTCAGTATTACCCATGATTCTCATTCTGATGTGTTGAAACAAAGATGCACTAATCTTGATGCTTCCAACTTGATGAAATATATTATCTGGTAATGCTATAGTAAGAGTCGAATAAGCTTTTGTCTCGATCTCTAAAGCCTTCTTCTCCTCTTGAGAATATTATGAAATAGCTTTAGGAGTAAAACCAGTAGTCTCATCACCAATCATAGGTACAGTGTAAACTTCATCAAGACACTAAGAACAATTAGGAAGAACGGAACCAAGATGAGCACAAAAACGGGGTTCCCATATTGCAAAGTCGTTGAACTTCATCAGTCGAAGACATTTGAAATGAGATCCAATTTCAGTATCCAACTGTAACATCTGTTGCATCAGTGTGTTCTGAGAAGGCAACGCATAAAAACCAACCATTGTAAATAACTAGTTCAAATTTAATAATAATTCAAACTTCAAGGGTTAAAATTGAAAATTTTAACGAACGGGTGAACAGTAACAGTAATGAACTATCAACAGTAACTGTGACGAATTTAGTATAACGAATCAAAGACACGAATTAATTGTTATCTAGATAACGGACAAAGAACAGTACCACAACGAATTAGCTTAAAACGAATTAGTAACGAATCAAGGACACGTCACTAATGAATCAAGTCAATCAAGTTGACGAATCAAGTTGACGAATCAGATTGACGAATCAGGTAGACGAATCGGTAATAAATTCAACGAACACGAACTAACTACAATTGATGACGAATCAACTACAGTTAACAACGAATTAGGTTGTTAAACAGATATAACAAGTTTTTCCACATGGCACAAGTTTATTAGACGAAGTACTAACGAAGTAGACCACGTGTCTAAGGACACACAATAGTTAACGAACTTGATGTAACGAATTAAACTTTTAACGAATCTTCAAGCGAAAGATGAAGATCTTCAAATCTTCATCATTAATTCCAGAAATCTGGAAATTTCCCAGAAACAACAATAAACAATTCGAAAACCCAAATTCGTAATACCGTCTCAAACTAACACCAATTCGACCAAATGAAAGATCAATAGAACCGTAATTAACTCGCGATTCCAAAACACAACATCTCGTAACCTCAATTGATCAAATCAAAATCCAATTCAACCAAAACCGATACCATGTTTCGTACACGTCCAGATCTAAACCAAATTCAAATCAATTTCATACCAATTCTCAATCCAAACACAATACTCAGTCCGTAAACCTTTCCGATCAAAAATTAACTTAAAATCAATCCATAATTAACCAATTCAACTGTTAATTCAGTTGAATTCAAATTAAACATAATAAAACCGAAACAAAATTGAATAAACTTCAATTTAATAAATTGAATTAAGAGCAATCAAGAGCACTGAAAGCTCTGATACCACTTGTTAAACCTTCATATTATCAGATAAATTAATCTTAGATCTAATACCTAAGTAGGATCTAGTTCTTAATAATTACTCTTTAGTATATATATATATTATGTATTAGTTGTATTAAGTGTATAATAGTAATAGATTAAATGAAGCTTTGATCGAGAGAAGATTTTGACAGAGGTTCGATACTTTATGAATCAAAACTTAAATTATCAGAGGACTAAGCCTTTATATATAGACGATGGATCTAGTTCGTTACACATCACGTAACGAACTAGAGTCCAGTTCATGAAGATTACAGACTTGATAATCAAACATAACGAATCAATGATTTGTTATGTCCCATTCGTCAACATTCCATGACGAATGGGAACATACATAAAGAACTACAAGCCCATTCGCTAAACATCCTTAACGAAATGGGTGTTACTTTAAGCAAACTGGCTAGTTTGTTAAACATCTTTAACGAACTAGCCTTACATTAACGAACTAACTATTTAACATAAATATCTTTTTCACTATTATAATAATAAATACAAAGACGATAAATACAAAGACTCGAGACGCCAAAACCGTGCACTAACAGTAACGAATCACCGAACGAATCAATAAGGGAATTGATAATGAAACAGTGATGACAATGTAACGAATTAGTGAACACGAATTGGCTACAGTATGCACGAATCAGCTACTATAGATAACGAAGTGACTATAATGAATAATGAGCGAAGTTGTTATTCAGTTGTAACAACTCGCCATGTGGCACGAATCTGTTAAGGACTGATAGAGAATCAAGACACGTGGTTGACGAATTAGCTATAACGAATTAGAGCTATCTTCAAACCTTCAAATCTTCAAACCAATTTCCAATAATCTGGAAAATTTCCAGATTCAATATCTATCAAAACATAACCTAAAAATGTGTAATACAACCTCAATTCGGCACCAAATTAGCAAAATCAAAGCTCACAATACTCGTAAACAATCCGCGAACTTAACCACAGTTATCCCGTATACATTAATTTATCAAACAAATACTAATTACCACAGAACCACTCCCCTATTCCGTACGCTCCAGACCCAATCCAAAACCAACTCAAACCACTACCAATTCACAATTCAAATCACTCAAACTTTTCTCAAATCGTACCGAACACAATCCAAACCAAAATCAATCCATAATCAACACATTCAAACCAAAATTTAAACAAAATTTTAATAAATATTATACGAACCAAAAACTTGAAAAATAAACTTCAAATACTGATTAATAATACTTAATTAAGAGCAATCTAACATCCAATAGCTTTGATACCAATTGTAAAACACCTATTAATCGTGTAGATCTAAACAATATAGATAATTGGATTAGATCGATTAACCTAAGGATCTAGTTTATGATATAGTCTTAATTATAGATATATATAATAGTAATTGTAATAGATATATTAGTAATCGTTAAAGAAGAACTGAGCGAGATAGGATTTGGACAGAGGTTCAATATAATTAACTCAAAACTTAAATTATGAGGGCATGAACAGCCCTTAAATAGACGATGGAGACCAATTCGTTACACATCCCTTAACGAATTGGCTCCTAGTTCGTTAATTTACAAAGCAAACAAAGAAAGCATAACAAATCAGTGATTTGTTATGCCCCCATTCGTCAACATTCCATGACGAATGGGAACAAACATAACGAATTAAAGTCCATTCGTTAAACATCCTTAACGAATGGACCTTGCATTTAACGAATTGGCTAATTCGTTAAACATCCTTAAAAAATTAGCATACATAACGATCTAACTAGTTTTCCATAAATACCCTTAACATTATAATAATAATAACTTACAAATGATAAATTACAAAGACTCGAGATGACAAAATCGTGCACTAACAAATGTAACATCTCGTTTTCTCGTTTCGGTAAATATAATAAATTATGTGTTATTATGAGCCGGGCTTGTGTTGGGTTAAGTAATATGGTTAATGGACTTGGTTTAATAAGGAAGGGAGAAAGACCATGGGCTTAAGCCCATGACCCACGATATATAAACCTTAATTAACCCATAATCCATTCATTCTCACTCATTCCATACACCATCAAAAACACACACTTAAGCTCTCTCTCATCTTTCTCTTTCTCTAACCGAAACCAAGAAGGAAAACCGAGCATCGATCCTAGGTAATAACATTATGATATTATATGGATCCAACCCGCTAGATCTATTTGTGAAATGATGAACCGGGACCCTCAACCGTTAAAGTCACAAGATCCGTATGGAATCGAGTATAATCCTATCAAAAGATGAGCTTATGGGTCACCTAAGCTCATATCTGGATCGAACGGGACGAAAAACGATGAAAAACGGTGGAAAACGAGTGAGATCTCATTTTTTCCGGCGAGATCCTGGTTTTTCGGCGATGACGGCGCCAGAAAACGGCGTACGAGGTTAAAGGGAATGTCAGAGAATATTCTGGCATTCTCTGACATAACCCTAATTCGTTAACGGAAGAATAACATATTAACAGCAATTCTTTATGCCCATTCGTTAAGGAAGAATAACGAATTAACAGCAATTCGTTATGCCCATTCGTTTAGGAGAAATAACGAACTAGTAACAGTTCGTTATGCCGATTTGTTAAGGAAATAATAAATGAACAACCTTTCGCTATGTCAATTCGTTATAATAGAGAAATAACGAAGGAGCCTCTTTCGTTAACGCAATGGATAACGAATTAAGTTTGTATGAATGATAGAAAGGTCCCTGGACTTATGATAAAATAGATTAATTACAAAGAAGCCCTCGAACTTCATGAGTTAACAAATAAATTAATCAATTCAGAATTCTAATGAAAATCGTGTTTGCAATTAATTGCAAAGAAGCCCAGCCAGGGACACTTCCCTTTGGACCCTGCTAAGGGCTGCCGCCCCTATAATCCCGCTGCCAGGGATGCTGCTCGCGGACCCCCGTGTGTTGAGGGCATAATTAAACTAGAAACACGATTTGAGTAGTGATAGTTAATTGATACGTGTAATTGTTATACAGTTGTTGGAATTGATCTGCCCAAGACACATATTAGAGTTGATTTGGCTAGTACGTATTGATCCAAGTCGGTTCATACCCAATAACAAGCTAGACAAACGCCACGATAATTATTATTAGATATGATCTACTATCAACACTTATATATTTGGAAAATGGGATTTCTAAATATTGGCATTTCTGTGTTAAATAAATTATATGGATAATTTATATTTTGAGAGATTTTATTTAAATTGGTTAAATAACATATTGTGTGTTACTTATGATATGTTTTATAACATAAACATTATTAAGTAAATAAATTGTAAGTAATTAAAAGGGGGTTTGAATTTTGGGTGGGAAAAACCTTTTCCCTCTTCTCTCTCCTCCTTTTATTTCTTTCAAGACATGCAAGAGATAGGATTGGAGGATCATAATTCTTGAACCAAGCATTCCACACTTTCTCTTTTACACACATCTTTCTCCTTTCTATCCTCCATTGGAGTCGTAAACAAGAAGGAGAAAAGGAAGAACAAAAGGGTTTGTTCTTGCAAGTGTTAAGGACCCTAGCAACCTTGGTGTTTGTTGGAGCTCGTTGGGTATACAAGCTTGAGGTTTCCTCCATTGGAAGCTCGTCATTCAATCATCCATCTCCTTCAAATCCGTAGACTTGAAGGTATTTATGTTAACACTCTATGGTTGTGTTTTGATAGCATGCGTATTCTTATATGGATCCGGGCATTGGATTTAACATAAACGGGTTTATGTGTATTGGTTAAACAAGATTTAAAACTTTTTTTCCGTTGCGTGTTCCTTAATAAATAGTTAGTTTGGACTTTGATAATCTTGCTAAAACCCAACAATGGTATCAGATGCCGCTTATACGGATACATGCTTCATAGATCTAAAAATTTTCAGGGTTTATGGTGTGGTTCACCACATAGCCGAAATTTTTTGCTTTTGGTTACCCCTTGGTTCCTCAAGATTATACTTACATGCATGTGATAATTTTGAAGAATTAAATCATATGGATGATTAATTATTTTGTTTGGACAAAGCCCGAAACTTTCGGTTTTGTTTCTCTTGGCCGAAAGTTTTATGGGTAAGAGGGGAACCATTTTGGTCTTCTAAGACCTTGCATATTTGGATGTGCTTTTGGATGTTCATAACCTAGCCATGACCTTTGGATGTGTGTTTGTGTTGTGATTATTCAATATTCAATTTGGTTGTAATATTCATTTATTTGGGTTTGTAATCTATTTATTTATTTATTTCATATTGGTTTGTAATAATAAGTAGATTAGTTGTATTTCTTTTACTAGAGAAAAATGTATTGGGATATATTTTTGGTAAAAGAAGAAGCAACAAAGTTACGGTTTTGGTTTTTGGCCTTAATGGACCTCATAGTCCAAGATGGGATTTTAGCCCAATGGCCAAAGCCCAAACTTGGAGGCCCATGAAAGCTAGGAGCTGAAGTTGGAGCCCAAATGGAAGCTCAAATAAAAGTGGAAGAGTCACAACACAAGGTGGACACTTGAAGCATATGGATGCTGGATCAAGTGGGAGTTCACCGACACATGCCTGTGTCATTCTCGTCCCTTAGGAGAGACCTTTTGGCACACTTGTTTTGGTCAACAAGTGTTGTCATTCTAGGTGGTTATGGTTATGAACTTGTGTTTGTATTTTATGCTTGTATGGTTGATTTATGTTTGTTGTTTTATCATGTTTGAATGTTAACAATTAAAATCGACAACTAGCATAAAAGTGATTCCTTTGAAATTATTAAGTGATAAAATTAGTTTTATTAACTATTAATGATTTCATAATAAAATGGGTTTTATTTAAAGGAATTTGAAAATTGGTTTTCAAATGTACCATACATTTGAATGCATGCAAATGGATGGTACATTATATAGTTTTCCAATCTAGAATTTTGAAAACTAAAATCCCTTTTAAAACGAGCTGAACACCGTCCTTTAATACGGCACTTAAGTCACTTGTAGACTTGAATCATGGTATAGGGTCACCTAACCACATTTAAGAAAACTTGTTATCTTAAGGTGATTTTACAATACTTTTGGGATGAGGGTTACCTAACCACTTGTATGTGTAAACTCACACGTGTGTGTAAGTAGGACAACTTGATTTGGAAACCATGTGAATAGGATCACCGACACATGGCATTCAAAGGTGTTGATGGGATTAAACATGCCAACTAAACATATGATGTTTAACCGATCCCATAAAACTAGAAGTTGCAAAGGGTTGCAATTGTCAAACGTTGACTACCTTGTTAATTTGAATAGTAGGCTAAAGATCACCTAACTACTATTTGAATGAAACGTTGGATTCTAGATTTTAATCAATAATTGTCTTGGAGACATTAAAGGGTATTAAAGATTAAAATTTATTGATATCGAAAATACTAAATTGAACTTTGTTAAATTCTTAATAGATGGCCGCAAACAATCAACAGAACGCTATTATCCCTCATGTGCATAATCTATCACTTAGATCCATTCTGGACAAGGATCGTATAAACTTTAACAACTTTATGGACTGGTATCGAAACTTGATAATTGTTCTCAAGCAAGAGAAAAAGTCCTATATTTTGGACGATCCTATTCCCGATGAGTCCGATGTCAACAACTTTAATGCCTATGCGGATTGGCTTAAATACACCGAATATTCGATGCAAGTTTCTTGCCTCATGTTGGGAACAATGATTCCCGAGATCCAAAAGGATTTCGAGAATCATGGGGCGTATGACATGATAACCCAGGTTAAGGAAATGTTCCTTACTCAAGCTAGGGTGGAGCGCTTCGAAACGGTTCGAGCACTTCATGCATTTCATATGGAAGAAACCCAATCCGTATCATCTTATGTGCTTAAGATGAAAAGCCACATTGATCGGCTTGAACGGCTTAATTGTCCCGTCTCAAAAGAGTTAGCCACGGATTTGATCCTGAACGGCCTAACTAAAAGGTTTAGGACATTCGTCATGAACTACAACATGAACGGATAGGACAAAAGCATTGGTGAGCTTCACGCAATGCTTAAGACAGCCGAAGCCGGCATGGGTAAAAAGGTTTTACCCGTTCTTACGATCAATGAGGGTGGCTTGAAGAAAAGGCATCACCCGGAACCAAAGGCAAAGGTTGCCGTTGGTAAGGGGCAAGTCAAGAAGGGGTCCATGGGAAAGGCAAAGGCGGAACCGAAACTCAAGAAGCTAAAGGTTAGCGCTGAGGATCCGTGCTTTGGTTGTGGGGAGATAGGTCACTGGATGAGAAATTTTCCGACCTATCTCAAAGAGTTGAAAGCTAAGAGAGATGCGGGGCAAACCTCAGGGACAAGTTTCATGATCCATATTGATCTTAATATTGTTTCTTCTAACACATGGGTATTGGATACTGGATGTGGAACTCATATATGCAATTCATTGCAGGGGTTCAAAAGAAGAAATGATTTCAAGAAAGGAGATATAAGTCTCTTCATGGGCAATGGAGCAAAGGTTGACGTCCAAGCCTGAGGAGTTTATGTTTTGAAGCTTCCAAATGGTTTGGAAGTTATTTTGAAAACATTTTATATGCTCCTAGTTTGACTAGGAACATTATCTCTGTTTCTCTTTTAAGACAATGTGGTTATGATTACAAGTTTGTAAACAATGGTTTTTATGTATTCATGAATGATGTCTTTTATTTTAAAGCAATGCCGTTTAATAGCATTTATGAATTGGTTCATGATAATACATCCATTGATAACTCGTTGTACCAAGCAAGCACCAAAAGACTCAAATTCGATTTGAGTAAAACATTTCTTTTGCATTGTCGCCTTGGTCACATAAACAAGGATCGCATTCATACACTTCAAAAGAATGGTCTTTTGAAATCAAGTGATGATTCATTTGATGAATGTGAATATTGTTTATTGGGAAAAATGACCAAAGAACCATTTAGTGAAACTAATGAAAAGGCGAAGGACTTATTAGGTATCATACATTCGGATGTATGTGGTCCTTTTAGGAAAATGACAAGGAATGGTGAAAGATACTTCATTACCTTTACCAACGATTATAGTCGCTATGGGTATGTGTTCTTGTTAAGAAACGAAAATGAAGCCTTTGAAATGTTCAAAGTCTTCCAAAATGAAGTACAAAATCAACTCAACAAAATAATCAAAGTACTACGTTTCGATAGAGGAGGTGAATACCTCAATGATGCGTTTCTAGAACATCTTACGAGTTGTGGGATTGTCTCACAACTTACTCCACCTGGAACACCACAACATAATGGTGTGTCTGAAAGGAGGAATCGAACCTTATTGGATATAATTCGATCCATGATGGCTAGAAGCACATTACCTCTATCATTTTGGGGTTTCGCACTGATCTCTGCTGCCCATATTTTAAATATGGTATCAACCAAGAAAGTGGAAAGGACACCTTTTGAAATATGGCATGGAAAGGTTCCATCATTATCATATTTAAGGGTATGGGGCTGTGAGGCTTATGTAAAGATCTACACCCCTGACAAACTTGAAAGCCGATCCATTAAGTCTATCTTTGTAGGATATCCCAAAGATTCGATGGGATATTACTTCTACAATCCAAATGTGCATAAAGTGTTTATAGCTCGTAAGGCTAAGTTCTTGGAAAAAAAGTTCCTTGGGGAAGGAACTGATAGAACTATGGAACTCGAAGAGGATCGAGAACCACAAGCCGATACACGTTTGGTTGACACTAGTTATCAACAAGAGATTGTTGATAATGATCAAATGGTTGATCAAAACACACAAAATGTTCACAAATCTGGTAGAATTAGCACCCCACCTGAAAGATATGGATTTTTCATGGATGGATGCTATGTGGTGGATTCCGATGAACCAACCACATACCGAGATGCAATGTCACAATCTGATTGTGATAAATGGTTGGAAGCAATGAACGTTGAGATGCAATCCATGCATGACAATCAAGTATGGGACTTGGTTGTACCACCTCTTAATTCCAAACTGGTTGGAAGTAAGTGGGTTTTCAAGAAGAAAACTGATATGCATGGAAACTTGGATACTTACAAAGCTAGACTTGTAGCAAAGGGTTTCACTCAAACTCAAGGGGTTGATTATGATGAAACTTTCTCGCCTGTGGCGATGCTAAAGTCTATAAGGATATTGTTTGCCATAACCGCATATTATGACTATGAGATATGGCAAATGGATGTCAAAACTGCTTTTCTAAATGGCTATCTTGAGGAAGATGTCTATATGGTTCAGCCTGAAGGTTTTGTCGATCCACAACATCCTAACAAAGTATGCAAGTTGAAGAAATCAATCTATGGATTGAAACAAGCATCTAGAAGTTGGAATCAGCGTTTTGATGATGAACTTAAGAAATTTGGATTCATCAAAAACGCTGATGAAGCGTGTGTGTATAAGAAAGCTAGTGGGAGCATTATTACCTTTCTGGTATTATATGTCGATGACATATTACTATTTGGAAATGACATTCCAACCTTGGAAAGTGTAAAAGCCTGGCTTGGAAGCTGTTTTTCCGTCAAAGATCTTGGTGAGGTTGCCTATATTCTGGGAATAAGGATCTATAGGGATAGATCAAGGCGGTTGATAGGTTTGAATCAAAGTGCATACATTGACAAAATCTTGAAAAGGTTCAAGATGGACAACTCTAAGAAAGGTTTCATACCTATTCAAAGAGGAACAATATTGAGTGCTTCTTAATGTCCAATCTCAAAGGATGAGCAAGACAAAATGAATGGAATCCCATATTCGTCTGCTATAAGATTCATCATGTATGCCATGATTTGCACCAGACCGGATGTGTCATGCGCTTTGAGCATGACAAGTAGATACCAACAAAATCCGGGAACCAGCCATTGGATGGCGGTTAAGAGCATATTGAAATACGTTAGGAGGATATGGCACTGGTGAGGAGGAACTCGTTGTAAAGGGTTACACTGATGAGAGTTTCCAAACTGATCGAGATGATTCTCGATCACAATCGGGATATGTCTTCGTTCTAAATGGTGGTGCTGTCTCTTGGAAGAGTGCAAAACAAGACATGGTAGCCTTGTCCACCACTGAATCAGAATACATCGCCGCCTCCTTGGCAGCTCAAGAAGCTGCGTGGATTAGAAAGTTCATTGGCGATCTAGTGGTAGTCTGTACCATTCAGGACCCTCTGGAAATCTTTTGTGACACCGAGGGTGCGATTGCTCAAATCAAGGAACCCCGTGCACATCAAAAGACTAGGCACATTGAGCAGAGATTCAACTACCTAAGGGATGAAGTTGAAAAGGGAAAGATATGTATTCACAAAGTTCACACTGATCAAAACATTGCGGATCCACTCACGAAGCTCCTTGAAAGGCCGAAGCATGAGGGTCATACTTGCACCTTAGGACTTCGATATTCTAGTGATTGGATTTGATCTATTTTGTATTTGGATATCGGAACAATTGTTATTTTTCCTCATACATATGAATATGGTTTATGATTATGCTTTTGAGTTATGTTCCTTTTAGCATCTTTAAATCCGTGAATAATTAAATTATTCTAAATGTCCGTAGTCGATCATACTTGTGGGAGAAAATATGAAAGCAAGACTATTATGAACTTGGATTGGTAGATATTCATGAGGTATGAATATAGCAAGGGTTGCTGCCAAGGTTCGTAGATGTTTATGGGATAAATATTGGAATGACTCGCCCTCAATTTTACTGCATGGAATCCTTGCGATTTGTGATCATAAGTAAATTTGAGTAAAGTCGAACATCATAGTATCCTCCGACCTAAGATACATATTGGGTCTTGATATTCGCCTACTATTGTACTTTGACTTAGTTCTTCGTTGCTCTGAAAATATGTCAGTACATAAGGCTAACCTCAAGTATAGTACAAGGTGATAGTGAGAGACATATTTAGTCAAAAGGATAAATGATAGTTTCACCTAAATCATTTCAAGTATGGGACTTGAAGGGGATGATGTTATTGAATCGCCCTTCGTCATGCATATTAGGGATAGTAAACCATTGTTAGGCGGTATTTGCTATTTGCATCAATCTTATATGTATCTTGTGCAAGTGGGAGATTGTTGGAATCGATCTGCCCAAGACATATATTAGAGTTGATGTGGCTAGTACGTATTGATCCAAGTCGGGTCATACCCAATAGCAAGCTAGACAAACGCCACGATAATTATTATTAGATATGATCTAAGTAATGATTATCAACACTTATATATTTGGAAAATGGGATTTCTAAATACTTGCATTTGTGTGTTAAATAAATTATATGGATAATTTATATTTTGAGGGATTTAATTTAAATTGGTTAAATAACATATTGCATGTTACTTATGATATGTTTTATAACATAAACATTACTAAGTAAATAAATTGTAAGTAATTAAAAGGGGGTTTGAATTTTGGGTGGGAAAAACCTTTTCCCTCTTCTCTCTCCTCCTTTTATTTCATTCAGGACATGCAAGAGATAGGATTGGAGGATCATAATTCTTGAAACAAACATTCCACACTTTCTCTCACACACACATCTTTCTCCTTTCTCTCCTCCATTGGAGCCGTAAACAAGAAGGAGAAAAGGAAGAACAAAAGGGTTTGTTCTTGCAAGTGTTAAGGACCCTAGCAACCTTGGTGTTTGTTGGAGCTCGTTGGGTATACAAGCTTGAGGTTTCCTCCATTGGAAGCTCGTCATTCAATCATCCATCTCTTTCAAATCCGTAGACTTGAAGGTATTTATGTTAACACTCTATGGTTGTGTTTTGATAGCAAGCGTATTCTTATATGGATCCGGGCATTGGGTTTAACATAAACGGGTTTATGTGTATTGGTTAAACAAGATTTAAAACTTTTTTTCCGTTGCGTGTTCCTTAATAAATAGTTAGTTTGGACTTTGATAATCTTGCTAAAACCCAACAACAGTTAATCACGCACAGCTAAAGAAAGGAATAACCATTAACGGCGAACGTAACCGCATTCAGGTGAGTTTCTAGCCTCATTTCCTTGTTATGTTTTTGGGGTTGTGTGCATACTCAATATGAACTTTAATATGCTTAACTTAATTGGTAAGCGTATGCTATAATAAATGATGTGATAGTATGTATGAATGTTATGACTGAATGCTTATCGGTGCATGAACGATCG
The DNA here is from genome assembly GCF_021521415.1 of Bidens hawaiensis. NCBI lineage: Eukaryota > Viridiplantae > Streptophyta > Magnoliopsida > Asterales > Asteraceae > Bidens > Bidens hawaiensis. Next base: position 54,807 of record NW_027494828.1, read on the forward strand.
TCGAATATTGCACGTATCGAAAGGGAAAGTAATATGTAGCATGCCTAGTATGAAATATGTATGTATGAATTTACGTAATGAAATGAGTATGTACAAAAAGACGATTATATAAAGAATGGTATGTATGGTTATATGACGAACGGAAGGTATTGTTAGAAAGGGAACCGTCCCTAATAATATCGGCGAATGTAGGGAACCGATCCTAATAATATCGGCGAATGTAGGGAACCGACCCTAATAATATCGGCGAAGGTTATAGGGCGGAATGCTCTTTAAAACGTATATGTATGATTTAAAGTATGTATGTATGTAAGTATGAAAGAAAGAATGAAGGTACATATGTATGAAAGTATGTATGGAAAGTGAGTATATATGTATATTCGGATATGTATTTATGTAAGTAAGGGAATGCAATGTATGTTCCCAGATTAACTAGAACTCACTCAGCGTAGCTGACTCATAGTATGCACAGAGGTGAATAGACTGAGACAGCTGGCCTGAGGAGGACACACGCAAGACCGAAGAGGCTAGTATCTAAAGATTTGTCATGATGTTTGAGTACTATGTTTTATGTTATGTTTTTAATAGACAAGTTATGGATTTTGGTAATGAATGCTTGACTTTTATATTATTCCGCAAAAGATTTAAATAACTCTGATATCTAGACTGTGTTTATGAGTAAATCCAACGCCAACGTAGGGCACCGGGACCGGGGCCTTACAAATCCCCTGTCCAATATTACATCCAATAATTTAAGTTTTGAGTTAATTATATTGAACCTCTTTCCAAATCCACTCTCGCTCAATTCTTCCTTAATGTATTACTAATATATCTTTTACAATTACTATTATATATATCTATAATTAAGACTATATCATAAACTAGATCCTTCGGTTAATCGATCTTATCCAATTATCTATATTGTTTATATCTACACGATTAACAGGTGTCTTACAAGTGGTATCAAAGCTATTGGATGTTAGATTTCTCTTAATTAAGTATTATTAATCAGTATTTGAAGTTTATTGTTCAACTTTCTAGTTCTTATAATATTTATTGAAATTCTATTTGAATTTCGGTTTAAATGTGTTGATTATGGATTGATTTTGGTTTGGATTGTGTTCGGTACGATTTGAGGAAAGTGTTAGTGATTTGAATTGTGAATTGGTAGTGGTTTGAGTTGGTTTTGGATTGGATCAGGAGTGTACAGAACATGGGAATGGTTATGTGGTAATCAGTGTTTGTTTGATTAATTAATGTATACAGGATAAGTGTGGTTGAGTTCGCGGATTGTTTCCGAGTATTGTGAGCTTTGATTTGGCTAATTTGGTGTTGAATTGAGGTTGTATTACACATTTTTAGGTTGTATTTTGATAGATATTGAATCTGGAAATTTTCAAGATTTCTAGAAATTTGTTTGAAGATTTGAAGGTTTGAAGATAGCTCTAATTCGTTATAGCTAATTCGTCAACCACGTGTCTTGATTCTCTATCAGTCCTTAACAGATTCGTGCCACATGGCGAGTTGTTACAACTGAATAACAACTTCGCTCATTATTCATTATAGTCACTTCGTTATCTATAGTAGCTGATTCGTGCATACTGTAGCCAATTTGTGTTCACTAATTCGTTACATTGTCATCACTGTTTCATTATCAATTCCCTTATTGATTCGTTCGGTGATTCGTTACTGTTAGTGCACGGTTTTGGCGTCTCGAGTCTTTGTATTTATCGTCTTTGTATTTATTATTATAATAGTGAAAAAGATATTTATGTTAAATAGTTAGTTCGTTAATGTAAGGCTAGTTCGTTAAGGATGTTTAACAAACTAGCCAGTTTGCTTAAAGTAACACCCATTTCGTTAAGGATGTTTAGCGAATGGGCTTGTAGTTCTTTATGTATGTTCCCATTCGTCGTGGAATGTTGACGAATAGGACATAACAAATCATTGATTCGTTATGTTTGATTATCAAGTCTGTAATCTTCACGAACTGGACTCTAGTTCGTTACGTGATGTGTAACGAACTAGATCCATCGTCTATATATAGAGGCTTAGTCCTCTGATAATTTAAGTTTTGATTCATAAAGTATCGAACCTCTGTCAAAATCTTCTCTCGATCAAAGCTTCATTTAATCTATTACTATTATACACTTAATACAACTAATACATAATATATATATATATACTAAAGAGTAATTATTAAGAACTAGATCCTACTTAGGTATTAGATCTAAGATTAATTTATCTGATAATATGAAGGTTTAACAAGTGGTATCTGATAATATGAAGGTTTAACAAGTGGTATCAGATCTAATATGAAGGTATTAGATCTAAGATTAATTTATCTGATAATAGTTAGTTCGCTAATTCGTCAACCACGTGTCTTGATTCGCTATCCATCCTTGACAGATTCGTGCCACATGGCGAGTTGTTACAACTGAATAAAACCTTCGTTCGTTATTCACTGTAGTCACTTCGTTATTTACAGTACCTGATTCGTGCTTACAGTAGCCAATTCGTGTTCACTAATTCTTTACATTGTCATCACTGTTTTGTTATCAATTCGCTTATTGATTCGTTCATTGATTCGTTACTTATTCGTCTTTAATTCGTTATTATAATTCATCATTGAATCGTCATTGATTAGTTAAATTTATTCGTTATCGATTCATCAGTGATTTGTAATACTGATTCGTAAGTGATTCGTTAACTATTTGTTACACTTAATTCGTCCCTGGTTCGTTTTTAATATTGTTTCTGGTTCGTCATTCAAATCCCACTTCGTTCGTTAAGTTACTATTCTCAATTCATTATCCTTACTTCACTCAGTTCGTTAAGTTCAATGTTTCTAGTTCATTACTGAAGTTTCACTTTTAACCCTCAAGTTTGGATTTTTGTTATATATAAACTTTGTAATTACAATGCATGGTTTTTATGCGTTAGCATATTAAAACGTACTCAAGCAACAATTTTTACACCTCATGTGAAAATTGGATCTCATTCGAAATGTCCATGACTGATGAAATTCATTGATTTTGCCAAATGGAAATCGCATTTTCGTGCACATCTTGGTTTTGTTCATCCTAACTGTTCTCAATGTCTTGATGAATTTTATACAGTTTCGATGCTTGGTAGTGAAACAACGGGTTTTACTGAAAGGGCTTTCTCTCAATACTCACAAGAGGAAAAGAAAGCGTTAGGAAAAGACCAAAGCTTATTCGACTCTGACTATGGCTTTACCTGATAACATATTTCATCAAGTTGGAAGTATTAAGATATGTGCTTCATTGTTTCAACACATTAAGATGAGAAGCATGGGAAACACAGAAGAGAGCCAGAAAGTGATGTTAAAGTTTCCATTTCGAAACTTTAACTTACTAACGGGTGAAACGGTTGAAGAGATGCTTACTCGTTTCAATCACTTGATTGCTGAGATGAACAAACTGAAAATGGAACCTTCTGAATCCAAAAAGATTGATACGATCAAGAATGCTTTACCGGGTTCGTATTCAACATTCTTTATGGTGTTGAAAGAAAATTATTATTTCCAAAATGAAGATTTAACTGCTTCTGAGTTCATGCAAAAGGTTTAAGCTAGAGAATATGATTTGAAGTGTCAAAAATAGTCAAAAAGAAATTCAAGATCCATCTTTCTATGGAGGAAGTATGCATTTAAGTAGCACTACTTCTCCGATCACTACATTTCTTACTCAGAATGTAAATGAGGGAACTTCAACTTATAATGATCCAAATGTTTTCTTTATTTCATCTGGATTCACTGATAACCCTAGAGGTTCTGGAAAATATGCTACAACTAATCACTTTTCTGCACCACCAAACATGAACATGAAAGAGGCTGAACAGAATTTTGCTTTACTGTGTGCTTTTATGACTTCGTATGAGAATCTGGTGGGTAACAAGATTGCCATGAGTGAACTAACTGATGAAGACTATGATCAATCAGATCCAGACGATTTGGAACTTATGGATCATAAATGGAACATGGCAATGATTGTGAGAAAAGTGAAGAAATTATGTTGTGTTTTAGAAAGATTATCAAAGTCCAAAATAATCAATTATTAAGGAAAATGCAGCGGAAGATATTAGTTTAAAATCTTGTTAACCATTACACATAAACTGATTTATGTTAAACCCAATCCAGGATACATATACAATTACCATGCTATCAAGAACAACCATAGGGTGTTTAACATACATACCTTCAAGTCCAGAAATCTTGAAGGAGATGATGATTATGAACGGCTAGAATCCAAGGAAAGGAATCCTCAAGCTTGTATACCCGACAAGCTCCAATAAACACCTTTGGTTGCTAGGATCCAACACTTGCAAGAACACCCTTGTTCTTCTTCTTCCTCTTGTTCTCGGTTCCGATAGGAGAAGAAAAGAGAGAGAGGAATGTGTGTGTGAGAGAGTGTAGTGTTTCAAGTAAGTGATTCCTTACACACCCATACATCTTTCTTGCATGTTATGGAAAAAAACAAAAGGGAAAGAGGAGAGAGAGAGGTGGCCGGCCCCATGGGGCTTTTCTGTGACATTCATGATAAAACGAGGTACACTATATTTATTACGTAACAAGTAAACGATAAATCGGTTAATTCGTAGTGCTTAAACGAGTAACCGACCGATACTAATTATGACCCGTATACATACTGAGGGGTCATATACGAGTTATATATATGTCATAGAGGCTAACATATTGATATTTAGGCTCCAGTACGTTTAAAACTCTTTAAACGAAAAAGGTTTCGTTTATCGATACGCTATAAGCTTAAACGCAATCGTTAATGTCAAAACAAGCATTGTAGCATCCGTTAAGCCGAAAAAGATTTATAAAACACTTATATGACATGTTCTAAGCAATCCGTGAAAATATTTTGGAATTTTACAACGAGTCAGTACGTTTTTCTTATTTTACAAAAATAAGCTGAAAAACACGCGTTTTTGCGTTATTTCTCATACCCGAATTAATTTTCTTGCGAAAAACCGAACCCGAACTAAACTTGAAGTGGGCTTTTCATGTTTGGGCTTGTATGTATAATTTAATGGGCCAAAACAGCCCTTTAAAGGGCTTTTCTTTATTCCGATCGGAATACACACCAAACATCACATTTGTTTTCTTTTACATAACTTCATTCCTAAGCTTTGTTATTCAATACAACATACAACATATTTTGAAGTCCAGCAGCTCTAACCTCTGTTCTCTCAACTCCCTTTCAAAAACCCTAAGGTAAGATCAAAGTTTATAAAGATTTAATCACGTTTGATGCATATAATTAACATATAAACATGTTTTAGTTAGTTTTAAACATGTTTAACCATCCAAAAACCCTAAAAATCAAGTAAAATTATGTTTTGATGTTAAACATGTTTACAAACCAGGAACATATACTTTTTTGGTCAAAAACGCGGATTAGAACATGAATACAACGTTTTTACGGTTAGAAAGTTCGGTTTGAACCCAAAACCGAAACCCTAATTATCAAGGCTGTTACATGGATGATTTATGCTTGGTTTGATGTTATATGATATGTAGATATACTGAGTTTGCAACCCGAGACCCGGAAAGTCGTTTAAGCTAGCAAAATTCATCGAAAACCGACAAGGTAAACCCGTAATACTCGTTTAGGGGCTGTTTAGTATTAGGTTGTGACGTGCTTGTTGTTAGCTTGTGAAAACTTGGAGGGACATTAGGGATCATATAAATGAGTCCCTGTTCAAATTTGGTAATTTTTCGATAAACGGAGAATATTTGGTGAATTTATTCCCGTTTATGAGCGTTTATTTGGGAAAAATAGCTAAACATATTGAAAAATTATGAAACTTGGTTTTGGAGTTTAATATGTGATGGTAAGATCACTGGTTAAGTTTGGGAATCATTGGAAATGTCTAAGTATGGTTTGTGCGATCATGGCTTAACCGAATTTTAACAGCCGAAAAACGCACAAAAAGGAATTTTGTCAAAAGAGTTAGGTTCTGGAAATTTTGCAGGGACTATGTAATGACATTGAGGTCATTGGTAAAAATTATCAGATTTTTCGGAGGTCGTTTGATATAAACGGGCCATTTATTACACGATTATAACCTAAAAAATGAATTTTTATAAATAAATAAATAATCATAAAATTTCTGAAAATATTTTTATAAAATTCTCCATGTCTTAATGTATTTTTACAAAAATTTACATAATTTATATATAAGTACATATTTAGTTATGATTAATCAAAGATTTAAATTATAATTGTTTTAACGAAACCGGCAGTTTTGTGTTTAACGGACTGACTGGTATGTCAAAATCTCAAAAGTAGCCAAATATCATATTTTTGAATGATATTAATAAAAACGAACTTTTTACGAAAATTCCGGACAATTCGGGTGAATTGTGCGCGTTTTGTATAATCAAAACCGTGTAAAAACGGAAACGAACCCTGCAATCAAACCAGACACCGAAACTTTAAAATTCTTTCATAAATCAAATCATTTTATCAATCAATATATTTACTTAAGTTTTATGTGATCTTACCTAATCCCGAAACGTATAAACGATCAACTGAGCTAGGCTCGGAAAACGGTGAAACTGAGCCAAATCCAGTTTTAAACATTTCATAGTATACAACGTCACAATCTAAGACTATGGTCATGTTCTGGGCCTAACAGCTATACCCAGATTATCTATGCAGCCCGACTTAGCTTGAACACTGTACTAGTATTAACGATACGATACCGTTTATAGGAATCAGGCTATAAACGAGACATCTGACTATTTGATACGTGTTTTCTGTGCGAACTACGATAAGGTGAGTTTCACGACCCCCACTTTCTAAACTGTTTTATGAACTTTTGGGGTGAAAAGCATGTTTACATAAACTGATATACTTGAAAACGTGTGATGATGTGGATTATCTAAGTACTAACACTTGACAAGTCCCCACAAACACAAGTGATTAACTTCGTGTCGGTGACGTGTGGATAGTACTATCGGTTTGACAAACCCAACTGACAGAGCCGGAGGGGTATGCCGGAACATATGTAAACCCAGTTGCACCATGTCATTATATTTTTACATACTGCTATGTGGTGTTAGACATAGTACATACTTGGGGCAAAGTGGCTGTTAAATGCCAACGGGAGTGCATGGGCAGTGGAGGCCATGTGTTTTAGCTCGTTTCGGTTTCACTTGTGGCTTAGTATAATGCATCATACACAGACATATATACATACACACTGTAAACTTTACGAACTCGTGAACTGATTTCATTGATACTCGTGAAACTTGAAACTCACCAACTAGACGTAGTTGACCCGTTTTAACATGCTTTTCAGGTAAAGCAAAAGTGGAATGATTTTCTTACATGCTTGGTGTTAGGAAGAAAGTTGAATAGCTGTGAATAGACGCTGATATAATACTGTATAAGAAGCTCGTAAACCGGTTATGTGTTTTTCTCATCTAGTTTGTAAACTTAGTACCAACCCATGTATTATGATGTAAATTAGTTTATGAATTTCTTTATAAACAATGTTGTTGATACCAGTGTTATCTGTTACATTCCCGTATTACGCTTCCGCAACTACCTAGTCGGGGTGTGACAGAAGTTGGTATCAGAGCCATTGGTTATAAAGAATTAGGATGTCCCTTAGGATACCCTAAGATAACCGTAGGCTCGATTAACTCTGGGAATAAAATACTATTAAATAATATACACGAATGATTCTCGTGATGAACGCGAATGGACAAGTGGGTTATTATGGTCCGGAACGTAATAACGGACTTATTTGTACGAGGAAATTCGAGAAGAAGTCGATAAACAATCGAATAGGTAAAAACAGCAACATATGTGTATAAAATATAAAAATAAATAAATATTTGTGTATATAAACGATTATTTGTGCTTATGTGTATAAATACCTGCACGTATCTTACTATGATTAATATAGAAGGACACTATTCTTATTACTAACAATTGTGCAGGAATATGTCAAGATCTACTGATCGTTTACCTAATACCCTACCAACAGGGCCTGATGAGGAAGAGGAGGATCCGGAAGAAGAAACGGAGGAGGAACCAGAGGAAATAGAAGAAGGTGCAGATGCGGTAATTCCACGCGAGGTACCCGCGGATCAACCCGACTTATCGGGTTATCGTTGTGACACCTATCCCCCTAGGGAATCCGCTAGGAATGTTACAGGACAGGGAGCTACTAGTGCTTATCGTTCACCTGTTAGAGCACCCAGATCCCCTACTCCACCTGTACAACATACACCAGTACCCCCACCCACCATTAGAAACCGTCAGACTGCTCGCATTTCAGTGCGTCCACCTGAGCACACCTTTTCCCCACCTCGATCTACGTACCATAGGGGAGAAACATCGTGTGTCCAGGTAACCGAGATACCTATTCCTACTTGGGCTTTACCCGCCCCGGTACCCGAGCCACCTCGTCATTCTGATTCAGCATGGTTTGGTTTAGCAACTGATCAGCTCTTAGAACACTCACATTCGATAAATAGCCTAAACCAGCATAGACATGATATGTATGATCACATGAGGTATATGCAACAGGAAATCAGAATTGTGCAAAGATCCAGTGCTCACAGCCATGGGCGTCAGGATCGAGCGATGATACTACTGGGAGCGTGTTTAGCGGTTAATGCGGCCCTAGTGGCTGCTGTTGTTTGGTTGTGGCTCCATGTTGCAAAGAATGGATAGGACATAGTAATCTGGTCTTATGTATATAGTCTTTTGATATCCCAAGCAGCATTTTGTTACAGCGTGTTGGGCTGGCTTGGGAGTTGTTTGTGGTTTAGTACTATTTCAAGCACTGGCCCTTATCGGGTTAAGTCTACATGTCACTTAGTGACAAATTTTGATACGCATATACAAGCGCTGGCCTATACCAGGTTAAGCCTATGCGCTAATTTTGGATGCATATGTACAGTAATGATTATAATTAATACAAATGTGTTTTCTTTGGCATAGTTATGTGTTGTGAAATTGTAATATTGTAAAGTTGTGTTGATCATAGTGAAACGATATTGATTATTATATAATTGATTAATTTATAGAATGGCCCCGAAGAAAACAAACACTTTGTCTGAGGCGGAAGTGGCCGCAATGATTGCTCGTCAACTACAAGCAGTGATACCAACAATTGTAACACAAGTCACTGCAGGCATACGTGCTAATAATACTGTTAATCAACCTACGAGCACCACCACGGCCACTGTTAATACACCTCCGCCGGACACTAATGTAGCCCCGGGTGTTACTACCCCGGTGAATACTGATAATGTCATAAATAATAATAACACTCTCCCAACTATGAATGTCACTGGGAACCCAGAACCTGTTGTGCACCCTGATAATATCCCGAACCCTATACCGGTTGTTAACACAACTAACAATGATAATACTCGAACCAATACCGATAATAACAATAATAATAACCGAGAACCCCCGCGTCAGGAGTACTCATACAAGCAATTTACATCATGTAAACCGATTGAGTTTAAGGGTATTGAAGGACCTAACGGGCTGGTCAAATGGATAGAAAAGACCGAATCAGTAATTAATATCAGTGAGTGTCCACCGAACCGCGTGGTCAAATATGCTACCAGTATGTTTCTAGACCAAGCGCTGATGTGGTGGAACACGGTAGTCCAAATAAGGGGACAAGATGCTATTAATCGTATGTCATGGACTGAATTAAAAACCCTCATGCTAGAGCATTTTTGTCCTAAAAGTGAGATTCAGAGGTTGGAACACGAGTTATGGAATCTGGAAATGAAAGGAGCGGATCACGTGGGATACACGAATCATTTTAACGAACTGTCCCGCTTAGTTCCGTGGTTGGTTACACCGGAAGCAAAGCGAATTGAACGTTATATCTGGGGACTGACCCCTGCTGTGAGAAGTATAGTGAATTCAGTTGCCCACCCGACATTAGAAAGTGCTGTATCTCAAACGGGTGTCGTTACTTTTGATCTGATGAGAAGTGGAGTGATAAGGATGCCAGGTGAAACAACAAGTTTAAAACGAACTGATTATGGGACAAGAATACAAGGAAACCCTCAAAACAAGCGGACTCGTCCGAATACCCGAAGTTATGCCATGACCAGTTCTAATGTAAAACAAGAGGCCTATAAAGGGACATTACCGAAGTGCAGAAGATGTAACTTTCATCATGTGGGTGATTGCAAACCGGTCATTTGTCAAAAGTGTGGAAGAACGGGACACTATGCCCCCAACTGTAGAACCCCCACCAACACTGTTAACCGTCCACCGCAATCAACTCAACTCCCTCGACCTCAACCAACCCACCCACAACTCAACCAACAAACCCCACCTACCACGAACCTCCGTACCTGCTATGAATGTGGCAGTACGGAACACTTTCGTAGATACTACCCTAATTTGAACCCGAGTACAGTGAGAAGGCAGAACCAAGCACAAGCATCAACCTCCAACACAGCTAAGGGACGCGCGTTTGTATTAGGACCGGGTGAAGCGCGTCAAGATCCGAATGTGGTGACAGGTACATTCTTAGTTTCGGGTCAGTATGCTTCAGTTTTGTTTGATACGGGCGCCGATAGAAGTTTCGTATCTGTTAATTTCTTACCTTTAGAAAATATGCCGGTTAGTGAACTAACAAAACCATATACTATAGAACTCGCTAACGGTAAGTCTATACTTGTTAACCGAATAGTCCAAGACTGTTCCCTTATCCTAAACGACCACCCATTCCTTATTGATTTACTTCCAGTGGAATTGGGAAGTTTCGATGTTATAGTCAGTATGGACTGGCTATCTAAGTATAAAGCTGAAATTGTCTGTAAGGATAAGACCGTTAGGATACTTCTTTCGAATGATGAAGCTATGATTGTTCAAGGTGAGAAATCTGGTACGGTACTGCCTCTCATATCTCAACTTATGGCATTGAGATATTTACGCCAAGGTTGTACTTTATACTTGGCGAGCGTAGCAGTTAGGGAACCTGAGGAAAAACGAATGGAAGACATCCCAGTGGTACACGAGTATTCAGATGTATTCCCCGATGAGTTGCCTGGTTTACCACCGACCCGACAAGTTGAATTCCGTATTGACTTGATACCAGGAGCTGCACCCATTGCTAAGGCACCTTATAGACTTGCGCCTTCTGAAATGCAAGAACTGTCCAACCAGTTACAAGAATTACTGGACAGGGGTTTTATTCGCCCTAGTTACTCACCGTGGGGAGCACCAGTGTTGTTTGTAAAGAAGAAAGATGGGAGTTTTCGAATGTGTATTGATTATCGGGAATTGAATAAAGTGACTATAAAGAATAGATACCCCTTACCTCGAATTGATGACTTGTTTGATCAACTCCAAGGTGCGAAGTATTTTTCAAAAATTGATCTTAGATCTGGTTATCATCAAGTAAGAATTCAGGAAGAAGACGTACCAAAAACAGCTTTCCGAACTCGGTATGGTCACTATGAATTTTTGGTTATGCCGTTTGGGTTGACAAATGCACCTGCAGTGTTTATGGACCTCATGAACCGAATTTGCAAACCTTACCTTGACAAGTTCGTGATAGTATTTATCGATGACATTTTGATATATTCGAGAAGTAAGGAGGAACACGAACAACATTTGCGGGAAATCTTAAAATTATTGAGACAAGAGAAGTTATACGCAAAGTTGTCCAAATGTGAGTTTTGGCTACAAGAAGTGCAGTTTTTGGGACACATTGTGAACCATCAAGGAATCCAAGTAGACCCAAGTAAAATTGAGGCTATTAAGAATTGGCAAGTGCCTAAGTCACCAAGAGAAATTCGTCAATTCTTAGGACTAGCCGGGTATTATAGAAGATTCATTGAAAACTTTTCAAGTATTGCACAACCTCTAACCCTCCTAACTCAAAAAGATCGAGCATATGAATGGGGAGAAGAACAAGAAATGGCCTTCCAAACGTTAAAACAGAAGTTATGTGAGGCTCCAATATTAAGCCTTCCAGATGGAACTGATGAATTGGTGGTATATTGTGACGCATCTCGTAAAGGTTTAGGAAGCGTATTGATGCAAAGAAAGAAAGTAATAGCATATGCTTCCCGACAATTAAAAGTACATGAAAAGAATTATACGACCCATGATTTGGAATTGGGAGCAGTTATCTTTGCATTGAAGATTTGGAGACATTACTTGTATGGCACTAAATGTACCATCTATACTGATCACAAAAGCCTACAACACATATTCGATCAGAAAGAGCTAAACATGAGACAAAGGAGATGGGTAGAACTGTTAAACGATTATGACTGTGAGATTAAATACCATCCGGGTAAGGCTAACGTAGTAGCTGATGCTTTAAGCCGAAAAGACAGAATCAGACCATTAAGGGTACAAGATGAGGCCTTGAAGACAGATCAGCTAGAAAAAGAAGAACTACATGGAAATGAAAAGAATTTTGAGAAGAAAATCGATGAAGTATATTATTACAAAAACCGGGTCTGGATTCCAACACTTCATAAACTCCGAAAGCTGATTCTTGATGAAGCACACAAATCCAAATATTCTATTCATCCAGGTGCTGATAAGATGTATAAGGATGTTAAAGAATTTTACTGGTGGCCTGGTATGAAAAAGGATATAGCCGTGTATGTAAGTAAATGTGCAACATGTGCGAGGGTAAAGGCGGAATATCAAAAACCTTCGGGAATGTTACAACAACCCGAAATCCCACAATGGAAATGGGAACAAATTACCAAGGACTTTGTGACACACCTTCCTAAAACCGCTAGAGGACACAACGCAATTTGGGTAATTGTGGACCGATTAACCAAATCCGCACACTTTATTCCCATCCGTAACAACTACACTACCGAAAAACTTGCTCAAATTTACATCGATGAAATAGTATCTCGACACGGAGTACCTCTTTCGATTATTTCCGATCGAGACAGTCACTTTACTTCACATTTCTAGCAAGCAGTACAAGAAGCCTTGGAACCCGAATCGACCTAAGTACGGCTTACCATCCCCAGACTGATGGTCAATCCGAACGAACCATCCAAACCTTAGAAGATTTACTCCGTGCTTGTGTACTGGATTTCAAAGGGATTGGGATCAACACCTCCCGCTCATTGAATTCTCTTACAATAACAGTTATCACAGTAGTATACAAGCAGCACCTTATGAAGCTCTATACGGGCGAAAATGTAGATCACCACTATGTTGGACAGAAGTGGGTGATACTCAAATTTCAAGATCCGATTTAATTCAGGAAACCACCGATAAGATTCACCAAGTTAAACAAAAATTGAAAGCTGCCCGTGACCGACAAAAGAGTTATGCCGATGTTCGCAGAAAACCGTTATCTTTTGAAATAGGTGATAAGGTATTTTTAAAAGTATCGCCATGGAAAGGTGTTATAAGATTTGGAAAGACTGGTAAACTAGCCCCGAGATACATCGGACCTTTTGAGATTGTCGCAAAAATTGGTCCCGTAGCTTACCGATTAAAACTACCCTTAGAACTGAGCACTATTCACGACGTGTTTCATGTATCGAATCTGAAAAAGTGTTTGACTGATGAAACGACAATAGTACCACTGGAAGATGTTCAGATCAACGAAAAACTCAACTTCGTAGAGGAACCGGTAGAAATTGTAGACGGGAAAACCAAACAGTTACGACACAACAAAATTTCATTGGTAAAAGTTCGGTGGAATTCAAAACAAGGACCCGAATATACTTGGGAACGAAAGGACGAATTCCGAAAGAAATACCCACACCTGTTCCCTAGAAAACCGATGACACAATAAATTTCGGGGACGAAATTTCTTAACGGGGGAGAATGTGACATTCATGATAAAACGAGGTACACTATATTTATTACGTAACAAGTAAACGATAAATCGGTTAATTCGTAGTGCTTAAACGTGTAACCGACCGATACTAATTATGACCCGTATACATACTGAGGGGTCATATACGAGTTATATATATGTTATAGAGGCTAACATATTGATATTTAGGCTCCAGTACGTTTAAAACTCTTTAAACGAAAAAGGTTTCGTTTATCGATACGCTATAAGCTTAAACGCAATCGTTAATGTCAAAACAAGCATTGTAGCATCCGTTAAGCCGAAAAAGATTTATAAAACACTTATATGACATGTTCTAAGCAATCCGTGAAAATATTTTGGAATTTTACAACGAGTCAGTACGTTTTTCTTATTTTACAAAAATAAGCTGAAAAACACGCGTTTTTGCGCTATTTCTCATACCCGAATTAATTTTCTTGCGAAAAACCGAACCCGAACTAAACTTGAAGTGGGCTTTTCATGTTTGGGCTTGTATGTATAATTTAATGGGCCAAAACAGCCCATTAAGGGGCTTTTCTTTATTCCGATCGGAATACACACCAAACATCACATTTGTTTTCTTTTACATAACTTCATTCCTAAGCTTTGTTATTCAATACAACATACAACATATTTTGAAGTCCAGCAGCTCTAACCTCTGTTCTCTCAACTCCCTTTCAAAAACCCTAAGGTAAGATCAAAGTTTATAAAGATTTAATCAAGTTTGATGCATATAAACATGTTTTAGTTAGTTTTAAACATGTTTAACCATCCAAAAACCCTAAAAATCAAGTAAAATTATGTTTTGATGTTAAACATGTTTACAAACCAGGAACATATACTTTTTTGGTCAAAAACGCGGATTAGAACATGAATACAACGTTTTTACGGTTAGAAAGTTCGGTTTGAACCCAAAACCGAAACCCTAATTATCAAGGCTGTTACATGGATGATTTATGCTTGGTTTGATGTTATATGATATGTAGATATACTGAGTTTGCAACCCGAGACCCGGAAAGTCGTTTAAGCTAGCAAAATTCATCGAAAACCGACAAGGTAAACCCGTAATACTCGTTTAGGGGCTGTTTAGTATTAGGTTGTGACGTGCTTGTTGTTAGCTTGTGAAAACTTGGAGGGACATTAGGGATCATATAAATGAGTCCCTGTTCAAATTTGGTAATTTTTCGATAAACGGAGAATATTTGGTGAATTTATTCCCGTTTATGAGCGTTTATTTGGGAAAAATAGCTAAACATATTGAAAAATTATGAAACTTGGTTTTGGAGTTTAATATGTGATGGTAAGATCACTGGTAAAGTTTGGGAATCATTGGAAATGTCTAAGTATGGTTTGTGCGATCATGGCTTAACCGAATTTTAACAGCCGAAAAACGCACAAAAAGGAATTTTGTCAAAAGAGTTAGGTTCTGGAAATTTTGCAGGGACTATGTAATGACATTGAGGTCATTGGTAAAAATTATCAGATTTTTCGGAGGTCGTTTGATATAAACGGGCCATTTATTACACGATTATAACCTAAAAAATGAATTTTTATAAATAAATAAATAATCATAAAATTTCTGAAAATATTTTTATAAAATTCTCCATGTCTTAATGTATTTTTACAAAAATTTACATAATTTATATATAAGTACATATTTAGTTATGATTAATCAAAGATTTAAATTATAATTGTTTTAACGAAACCGGCAGTTTTGTGTTTAACGGACTGACTGGTATGTCAAAATCTCAAAAGTAGCCAAATATCATATTTTTGAATGATATTAATAAAAACGAACTTTTTACGAAAATTCCGGACAATTCGGGTGAATTGTGCGCGTTTTGTATAATCAAAACCGTGTAAAAACGGAAACGAACCCTGCAATCAAACCAGACACCGAAACTTTAAAATTCTTTCATAAATCAAATCATTTTATCAATCAATATATTTACTTAAGTTTTATGTGATCTTACCTAATCCCGAAACGTATAAACGATCAACTGAGCTAGGCTCGGAAAACGGTGAAACTGAGCCAAATCCAGTTTTAAACATTTCATAGTATACAACGTCACAATCTAAGACTATGGTCATGTTCTGGGCCTAACAGCTATACCCAGATTATCTATGCAGCCCGACTTAGCTTGAACACTGTACTAGTATTAACGATACGATACCGTTTATAGGAATCAGGCTATAAACGAGACATCTGACTATTTGATACGTGTTTTCTGTGCGAACTACGATAAGGTGAGTTTCACGACCCCCACTTTCTAAACTGTTTTACGAACTTTTGGGGTGAAAAGCATGTTTACATAAACTGATATACTTGAAAACGTGTGATGATGTGGATTATCTAAGTACTAACACTTGACAAGTCCCCACAAACACAAGTGATTAACTTCGTGCCGGTGACGTGTGGATAGTACTATCGGTTTGACAAACCCAACTGACAGAGCCGGAGGGGTATGCCGGAACATATGTAAACCCAGTTGCACATTGTCATTATATTTTTACATACTGCTATGTGGTGTTAGACATAGTACATACTTGGGGCAAAGTGGCTGTTAAATGCCAACGGGAGTGCATGGGCAGTGGAGGCCATGTGTTTTAGCTCGTTTCGGTTTCACTTGTGGCTTAGTATAATGCATCATACACACTGTAAACTTTACGAACTCGTGAACTGATTTCATTGATACTCGTGAAACTTGAAACTCACCAACTAGACGTAGTTGACCCGTTTTAACATGCTTTTCAGGTAAAGCAAAAGTGGAATGATTTGCTTACATGCTTGGTGTTAAGAAGAAAGTTGAATAGCTGTGAATAGACACTGATATAATACTGTATAAGAAGCTCGTAAACCGGTTATGTGTTTTTCTCATCTAGTTTGTAAACTTAGTACCAACCCATGTATTATGATGTAAATTAGTTTATGAATTTCTTTATAAACAATGTTGTTGATACCAGTGTTATCTGTTACATTCCCGTATTACGTTTCCGCAACTACCTTGTCGGGGTGTGACATTTTCCCCGAAAAACCTTTTCGATTTTGTTCAATTTCCTTATACACGTTTTTGTTACTTATCGAATAAATAACGTCTCTCGTAAATTATCCATATAATTTATTTTACACACAAATGCAAATATTTAGAAAACCAATTTTCCAAATATACAAGTGTTGGTAATTATTACTTAGATCATATCTAATAATAAATATCGTGGCGTTTTTCTAACTTGTTATTGGGTATGACCCGACTTGGATCAATACGCACTAGCCACATCAACTCTAATATGTGTCTTGGGAAGATCAATTCCAACAATCTCCCACTTGCACAAGATACATACAAGATTGATGCAAATAGCAAATACCGCCTAACAACGGTTTACTATCCCTAATATGTATGACAAAGTGCCATTCAATAACATCATCCCCTTCAAGTCCCATACTTGAAAATGATTTAGGTGAAACTATCATTTATCCTTTTGCCACAAATGTTATGTTAAATCCAGAAACACAGAGTGATCATTCTCTGTTGATATAACTTATCAGGCCTTAGACATTTAACTCTCAACGAATAAGAGGGACAAATCCCCTATTGACTACATACGTCTCTTACTATCACTTTGTACTATACATGAGCTTAGCCTTATGTACTGACATATTTCAGAGCAGCGAAGAACTAAGTCAAAGTATAATAGTCAGTGAATATCAAGACCCAATATGTATCTCAGGTCGGAGGATACTATGATGTTCTCCTTTACTCAAATTTACTTATGATCACAAATCACAAGGATTCCATGCAGTAAAGTTGAAGGCGGGTCAATCCAATATTTATCCCATAAATATTTATGAACCTTGGCAGCAACCCTTTGCTATATTCATACCTCATGAATATCTACCAATCCAAGTTCATAATAGTCTTACTTTCATATTTGTTCCCACAACTATGATCGACTACGGACGTTTAGAATAATTCAAATTATTCACGGATTTAAACATACTAAAATGGAACATAACTCAAGAACATGACCATAACCAAAACCATATGATTGAGTTAAAATAAAATTGTTCCAATATCCAAATAAAAAATTTTGATCAAATCCAGTCACTAGAATATCGAAGTCCTAAGGCACAAGTATGACACTCATGCTTCGGCCTTTCAAGTAGTTTCGTGAGTGGGTCCGCAATGTTTTGATCAGTGTGAACTTTGCGAATACATATCTTTCCTTTTTCAACTTCATCTCTTATGTAGTTGAATCTCCGCTTAATGTGCCTAGTCTTTTGATGTGCACGAGGTTCTTTGATTTGAGCAATGACACCCGCGTTGTCACAAAAAATTTCTAGAGGGTCCTGAATGGTACGGACCACTCCTAGATCGGCAATGAACTTTCTAATCCTGCAGCTTCTTGAGCTGCCATGGAGGCGGCGATGTATTCAGATTCAGTGGTGGACAAGGCTACCATGTCTTGTTTTGCGCTCTTCCAGGAAACAGCACCACCATTGAGAACGAAAACATATCCCGATTGTGATCGAGAATCATCTCGATCTGTTTGGAAGCTAGCATCAGTGTAACCCTTTACAACGAGTTCCTCCTCACCAGATCCATATATAAGAAACATATCCTTAGTCCTCCTAAGGTATTTCAATATGCTCTTAACAGCCATCCAATGGCTAGTTCCCGGATTTTGTTGGTATAGATTTGTCATGCTTAAAGCGCATAACACATCCGGTCTAGTGCAAATCTGGCATACATGATGGATCCTATAGCAGACGCATATGGGATTCCACTCATTTTGTCTTGGTCATCCTTTGAGCTTGGACATTGACAAGCACTCAACATTGTTCCTCTTTGAATAGGTACCAAACCTTTCTTAGAGTTTTCCATCTTGAACCTTTTCAAGATTTTGACAATGTATGCACTTTGATTCAAACCTATCAACCGCCTTGATCTATCCCTATAGATCCTTAATCCTAGAATATAGGCGGCCTCACCAAGATCCTTGATGGAAAAACAGCTTCCAATCCAGGTTTTTATACCTTCCAAGGTTGGAATATCATTTCCATATAACAATATGTCATCGACATATAATACCAGAAAGGTAATGATGCTCCCACTAGCTTTCTTATACACACAAGCTTCATCAGCATTTTTTGATGAATCCAAATTTCTTGACTTCGTCATCAAAACGGCGATTCCATGTAACACCCCGCAACCGCAGCGGAAACGTAAACGGGAAGCGACAGACACCTCTGATATCAACCACATTGTTTATAAAGAAAACTGAATGCATTAATATACTTCAAAATTACATTATCTCATCTTTCATTACCGTCTAGGTGATACACACATCATACAATACGATTCATAATTCTATCTGTTATAATGTATCCTAACATCCCGCACACAAATCTTACACACATCAAGCACTTAGCACGTAAGCAATCACTTCATCTAAATTGTACCTGAAAAGCATGTGAGAAAACGGGTCAACTACGAATAGTTGGTGAGTTTCACAATTTTAGTAAACCATGATATATCAATATCAAAATATAATATTATCGATGTAATTATGCTGAGCCCACAAGTGAAACCTCTGTTAACCCAGAACACTTCCAATAACCTCTGGGGACACTGTTAACCCAGAACACTTCCAATAATCTCTGGGGACACTGTTAACCCAGAACACTTCCAATAATCTCTGGGGACACTGTTAACCCAGAACAATTCCAATGACATCTGGGGACACTGTTAACCCAGAACACTGTTGCGGGACCTTACAATATTAACAACTCAGACAATTACCATCTTAGTACATTTCCGTACGATTCCCGTACAATAAACAATATATATAAATCCACGCAAATCCATACGTTCAGTAAAATCCACGCCAATCCATGCGTTCAGTATGTACTTAAATATTTCAGTAGTAACATGCTTCCGCCCCGGGAAAACACTGGAAACAATTCAGAAAAGGGGCTCGTGAAACTCACCTTAGCACATGCAAGCAGGTAACAACAGTCATTATCAATTAACACGTCCAATCTATAATATGATCCCTACGATCGTTATTATACACTCATTATTAATATAACTTTAATCGTATCAACCGGTACATCTGGGGAAACTGTTAACCCAGTCCTGTACTCATTCCGGGGGCAATGTTAACCCAGAAACACTTTTCCGGACTCAGATTGTGATATCGTTTAGAGTTCCATGGTCACAATTGCTATTAGTCGTTTTTCTCGTTTTGCGTGCCTAGCACGATTATCCGTTTTTATGTTTCAAAAATGAGTTTGGTCACACACGACCCGAAAATAGTCGTTGACTGATAGTTTAAGTAAAGTTGTGAAATTTGAGCTCGGTTTAGACGCCCCGTTTGGCCGCGGGACCCGTTTCCGTCTTTAGCGTACCGGAAACTGTTAAAATAGGTTAAAATTACTCAAATCATCCGAATTATTTTCGGATGATTCATTTTTACTTGTTTAACTCAATTATATGAAAATAGTTCATTTTTAGAGTTTTTATACACCAGTCAGCTCGCTTAAGCGAACTTCACCGGTTTACGCGTTTTAACTTTAAAAGTTTGATAATTAGCACAAATAATTATCCGTTTAATCTCGGATCTTGAAATTTTGCACAAATCACTTCTTGACAGTGGGGAATTTTATAAAAATATTTCCAGAATTAATTTCTATGTTTAAAATTTATTTATCTATTTTTAAACACCATTTAAACACTAAATATGTCGTAAATAACAAACGACCTTAGAAAAATCCCAAATTTTTCCTGGATGTCCCCTGCCATCCACATAGTCCCCTGTAATTTTTTCCAGAACCAAAATCTTCTTTTACATGCCATTTTCACTAAAACCGAGCTAGAATCCCTAGAACTCGTTTAACCGAAAAGCCTACTTAGACTTCACCAACTGACCTCAAATTTTGTGTGTGACTTATACATGATATAAAAAGCTTATCTGCAATTTTCCAGAATTTTTCATGATATTTAACTATTTTTCACCATTTTTGGCCAAAACCGAGCATTAAATTCACCAAATGTTCATCCTTTATCCAAAAATTACCAAAAATTCACAGAACTCTTATTTTCATGTGTAGAACATCCCTGTAAAATTTCATGACCTAACTCTAAATGACCAACAATCTGTCCAAAAACACATACACCGACATAAACCGAATATACCTTTCGTTTTCCGCCACTACAAGCTACAAACTCGTCTTTCCGCCTTATCTACCACTAAACACAGAGCCTATAAACAACATACCACAATACCAAGCAAGTTACACTCACGATCAAGCCATTTCTTTCATGGTTTCGGTTATGATTCAAAAACAAAGATTTAAACCGTAAAAATTCGTTTTTGGTTCGTTTAACTCCTTTCTTGGACCAAGATCCCTTGTATAACCCGTATACATCACTTGATCATGCAAGAATCGGTTTTCATCTTTGAAACCTCATTTTCTTGCAAATAAACTCAAGAAACGAAGATGAACACGTGATTAACTCGATTCCTTACCTTGTTTTCTTGCTACAAACTCTCGGTTTTTGATCATCAAGTGGAGAGGATTCATGGATTGTTGAGTGTGTTTGTAAAAAAAAAGAAATGGAAAGGGTTTACACCCCTATGCATTCCGATCGGTCCTCATGTGGGGGTGGGGTGGGACCCACAAGTTCATTTTTGGCCACTCATTTGGATATCCGCAATCCGGATAATGTTTTGGATAATCTGGTTCAGTTCGTTTCTCGGTTAAACGTTTAATTCGGCTTAAAACGAGGCCAAAACGGTTGTTTTTCGGCTAAAAAATGAAATTTATATAAAACCGATTTAAAAACTTTAAAAACTTAAACCATGACATTTATTAACTCAAAACATCATATTATTAATTATTTTGCATCTTTTTCGGCTTGATCGATCATCTCTTGCTCGGTTTGGTATTAAAGGTTTCGTTTAATGTACCGACGTACCATTAAATCGAAATTCTTTTTATGTGCCGTACTTTACTTATCCCGAAGCATTAATGCTTCGTATAATCACTAAATATCATATATCTCGTCTATAATTGAACCCTCGATTCGTTCGGGTTTCAATAACTATCGATCGATTAATCGCATATTCAATACGATGAATTATATATTCACGTACAGTCAATACAGTGAACCATGTATTCTCGTATAATTACTATGGTAACTCATGTACCCGACATTAGATATGACGTAACTATTGTCTACCGGTTAGGGTATACCGGTTTTCGTCGGAATTGTTACATTCCAACTCCTAGATGCTTGTTTCAATCCATAGATTGATTTCTTTAACTTGCATACTTTATTAGGATGTTGTGGATCGACAAAACCTTCAGGCTGAACCATATAGACATCTTCCTCAAGATAGCCATTTAGAAAAGCAGTTTTGACATCCATTGCCATATCTCATAGTCATAATATGCGGCTATGGCAAACAATATCCTTATAGACTTTAGCATCGCCACAGGCGAGAAAGTTTCATCATAATCAACCCCTTGAGTTTGAGTGAAACCCTTTGCTACAAGTCTAGCTTTGTAAGTATCCAAGTTTCCATGCATATCAGTTTTCTTCTTGAAAACCCACTTACTTCCAACTAGTTTGGAATTAAGAGGTGGTACAACCAAGTCCCAAACTTGGTTATCATGCATGGATTGCATCTCAACATTCATGGACTCCAACCATTTGTCACAATCAGACTGTGACATTGCATCTCGGTATGTGGTTGGTTCATCCGAATCTACCACATAGCATCCATCCATGAAAAATCCATATCTCTCAGGTGGGGTGCTAATTCTATCAAATTTGCGAAAGTTTTGTGTGTTTTGATCAACCATTTGATCATCATCAACAACCTCTTGTTGATTGCTACTGTCAACCAACGTGTATCGGCTTGTGGTACTCGATCCTCCTCGAGTTCCACAGTTTTGTCAGTTCCTTCCATAAGGAACCTTTTTTCCAAGAACTTTGCCTTTCGAGCTATAAACACTTTATGCTCACTTGGATTGTAGAAATAATATCCCATCGAATCTGTGGGATATCCTACAAATATACACTTAGTGGATCGGCATTCGAGTTTATCAGGGGTGTAGATCTTAACATAAGCCTCACAACCCCATACCTTTAAATATGATAATTATGGAGCCTTTCCATGCCATATTTCAAAAGGTGTCCTATCCACTTTCTTGGATGGTGCCATATTTAAAATACGGGTTGCGGAGATCATAGAGAAACCCCAAAATGATAGAGGTAACGAGCTTCTAGCCATCATGGATCGAACCATATCTAATAATGTACAATTCCTCCTTTCAGACACACCATTATGTTGTGGTGTTCCAGGTGGAGTAAGTTGTGAGACAATCCCACAACTCCTAAGATGTTCTAGAAACGCATCATTGAGGTATTCACCTCCTCTATCGGAACGTAGTACTTTATCTCGTGAGTTGATTTTGTACTTCATTTTGGAAGAATTTGAACATTTCAAAGGCTTCATTTTTGTGTCTTAACAAGAATACATACCCATAGTGACTATAATCGTCGGTAAAGGTAATGAAGTATCTTTCACCATTTCTTGTCATTGTCCTAAAAGGTCCACATACATCCGAATGTATGATACCTAATAAGTCTTTCGTCCTTTCATTTGTTCCACTAAAGGGCTCTTTGGTCATTTTTCCCAATAAACAGGATTCACATTCATCAAATGAATCAACATTTGATTTCAAAAGACCATTCTTTCGAAGTGTATGAATACAATCTTGTTTATGTGACCAAGACGACAATGCCAAAGAAAAGTATTACTCAAATCCACTTTGAGTCTTTTGGTGCTAGCTTGGTACAACGAGTTATCAATGTATGAGTCATCATGAATTAATTCATAAATGCCATTAAACGGCATCGCTTTAAAGTAAAAGACATTATCCATGAAAACATAAATACCATTGTTAACAAACTTAAAATCATAACCAGATTGTCTTAATACAGAAACAGAGATAATATTCCTAGTCAAACTAGGGGAATATAGAATGTTTTTCAAAACAATTTCCAAACCATTTAGAAGCTTCAAAACATAATCTCCTCGGGCTTGGACGTTAACCTTTTCTCCATTGCCCATGAAGAGACTTATATCTCCTTTCTTCACATCATTTCTTCTTTTGAACCCCTGCAATGAATTGCAGATATGAGTTCTACATCCGGTATCCAATAACCCTGTGTTAGAAGAAATAATATTAAGATCAATATGGATCATGAAAGTTGTACCTGAGGTTTTCCCCGCATCCCTCTTAGATTTCAACTCTTTGAGATAGGTCGGACAGTTTCTCATTCAGTGACCTATCTCACCACAACCAAAGCACGGATCCTCAGCACTAATCTTTAGCTTCTTTGGTTTTGGTTCCGCCTTTGCCTTTCCCTTGAACCCCTTCTTGACTTTCCCCTTACCCATAGCAACCTTTGCTTTGGGTTCAGGATGATGCCTCTTCTTGGAGCCACCCTCACTGATCGCAAGAACGGGTAAAACCTTTTTACCCATGCCGGCCTCGGCTGTCTTAAGCATTGCTTGAAGATCACCAATGCTTTTGTCCCATCCGTTCATGTTGTAGTTCATGACGAATGTCTCAAACCTTTTAGTTAGGCCGTTCAGAATCTAACTCTTTTTAGACGAGACAGTTAAGTCGTTCAAGCCGATCAATGTGGTTTTTCATCTTAAGCACAAAAGATGATACACATTGGGTTTCTTCCATATGACATGCATGAAGCGTTCGAACCGTTTCGAAACGCTCAACCCTAGCTTGAGTAAGGAACATTTCCTTAAGCTGGGTAATCATGTCATACGCCCCATGATTCTCGAAATCCTTTTGGATCTCGGGAATCATTGTTCCCAACATGAAACAAGAAACTTACACCAAATCCTCGGTGTATTTGAGCCAATCCGCAGAGGCATCCAAGTTGTTGACGTCGGGTTCATCGGGAATAGGGTCATCCAAAATGTAAGACTTCTTTTCTTGCTTGAGAACAATTCTCAAGTTTCGATACCAGTCCATGAAGTTATTATAGTTTAGACGATCCTTATCCAGAATGGATCTCTGTGATAAGTTATGCACAGGTGGGACAATTGCGTTCGGTGCGTTGTTTGCGGCCATCTATAAAAGAGTTTAACAAAGTTCAATTTAATATTTTTTGATATCAATAAAATTTTAATATTTAATACCCTTTAATGTCTCTAAGACAATTATTGATTAAAATCTAGAACCCAACGTTTCATTCAAATAGTAGTTAGGTGACCTTTATCCTACTATTCGAATTAACAAGGTAGTCAACATCTGACGATTGCAACCCTTTCCAACTTCTAGATTTATGGGATCGGTTAAACATCATATGTTTAGTTGGTATGTTTAATCCCATCAACACCTTTGAATGCCATGTTAAGGTGACACTATAGTCATGGTTTTCAAATCAAGTTGTCCTACTTACACACACGTGTGAGTTTACACATACAAGTGGTTAGGTGACCCTAATGCCAAAAGTATTTGTAAAACCACCTTAAGATCACAAGCTTTCTTAAATGTGGTTAGGTGACCCTACCCCACTATTAAGTCTACAAGTGACTTAAGTGTCTTGTAAAAGGATGGTGTTTAACTTGTTTATAAAAGGGATTTTAGTTTTCAAAATTCTAGATTGGAAAACTATTTATTGTACCTTCCATTTGCATGCATTCAAGTGTATGGTACCATTGAAAAACCAATTTCAAATTCCTTTTAATAAAACGCATTTTTATTATGAAATCATTAATAGTTAATAAAGCCAATTTTATCACATAATAATTTCAAAGGAATCACTTTTATGCTAGTTGTTGATTTTAATTGTTAACATCCACATAGGATAAGACAATAAAATTAAAAAAAACCAATCAAGCATAAAATACAAACACATGTTCATAACCATAGCCTCCTAGGTAGACAACACTTGTTGACCGAAACAAGTGGGTCATAAGGTCTCTCCTAAGGGACGAGCATGACACAAGGTATGAGATGGTGAACTCCCGCTTGACTCCGCATCCCTATGCTTCCAGCGTTCACTTCTTGTTGTGATCCATCTTCTTTATTTGGGCTTCCATTTGGGCTCCAACCAAAATGGTGTTATAGTTGCATCTTCTTTTACAAAATATAACCTAATACATTTTGTCTAATAAAAGAAATACAACCATTTGAAAGAATAAATAGATTACAACCCGAATAAAGAATATTACATCCAAATGTGTAAATCACAAACGATAATTCTTCAACATACATAAACGATACATTTTGTATAAATCACAAACGCCGAGAACCTGATTTCGGTCAACACCGAGAACTATGGTTTACAACCATGAGTTCTCGGTCCAACCGAGAACAAGTGTTTTCGGTCAACCGAGAACAAGAGTTCTCAGCCAGACCGAAAACCCGGGTATTTGGCAATTTCGGCTAGACCGAGAACCTTTGGTTCCCAACCAAGATTTTTCGGCCAGAGCTGAAAGCAACCCAGAATCTGTCCGAACAAGATTTGGTAACCAAATGACCATTTTTCCAGATTTTTACCACATGCATGTATGGTATGAACTTGAAAAAATAAGGGGCAACCAAAATGCCTAAAGTCCTCGGGCAAAATGGTAAAAATAATACCATCAAACCCGAGCACTTTAGAACCCATTTTGAAGCATGTAATCGTATAAGCGGCTCTTGATGCATTGTTAGGTTTTAGCAAGATTATAAAAGTCCAAAATAACCAATTATTAAGGAAAACGCAGCGGAAGATATTAGTTTAAAATCTTGTTAACCATTACACATAAACCGATTTATGTTAAACCCAATCCAAGATCCATATACAATTACCATGCTATCAAGAACAACCATAGGGTGTTTAACATACATACCTTCAAGTCCAGAAATCTTGAAGGAGATGATGATTATGAACGGCTAGAATCCAAGGAAAGGAATCCTCAAGCTTTATACCTGACAAGCTCCAACAAACACCTTTGATTGCTAGGATCCAACACTTGCAAGAACACCCTTGTTCTTCTTCTTCCTCTTGTTCTCGGTTCCGATGGGAGAAGAAAAGAGAGAGAGAGCAATGTGTGTGTGAAAGAGTGTAGTGTTTCAAGTAAGTGATTCCTTACACACCCATACATCTTTCTTGCATGTTATGGAAACAAACAAAAGGGAAAGAGGAGAGAGAGAGGTGGCCGGCCCCATGGGGCTTCCCCCCCCCCCCCCCCAAAAAAAAACCTTTTTGATTTTGTTCAATTTCCTTATACACGTTTTTGTTACTTATCGAATAAATAACGTCTCTCGTAAATTATCCATATAATTTATTTTA
The DNA here is from genome assembly GCF_021521415.1 of Bidens hawaiensis. Classification (NCBI taxonomy): domain Eukaryota; kingdom Viridiplantae; phylum Streptophyta; class Magnoliopsida; order Asterales; family Asteraceae; genus Bidens; species Bidens hawaiensis. Next base: position 82,049 of record NW_027494828.1, read on the forward strand.
CACACAAATGCAAATATTTAGAAAACCAATTTTCCAAATATACAAGTGTTGATAATTATTACTTAGATCATATCTAATAATAAATATCGTGGCGTTTGTCTAGCTTGTTATTGGGTATGACCCGACTTGGATCAATACGCACTAGCCACATCAACTCTAATATCGTGTCAAATGCAGCCAACCACGTTTGCATGTATGGCCAAAATCGATGTGGTTAGTTCTTCTTCCTCTACTTCTATTAAATTATCTGCAAATGTTAAGCCTAAGTTAGAATCGTTGAAAGGACATAATGACCTACTAGTGAAATAAATTGCTTCTCTCAAGGATACTTATAGACAATCATTAGAATCTCAAATGAGATCTAGGGAGAAAATTGAAACATTGTCTATTAGTAACCATGACCTGAAAGCAGAATTGTCTATTAAAATGACAACTAACGATCAGCATATTCAAGAAATCTTGAAACATCGGACTAAGATAACAGAACTTGAGAATGAAGTTCTTGAGTTGAAAAGTAGATTGGGCAAGTTTAGAAATTCATCGTTTTTGCTAAATGAAATCATTGAAGTTACTAGTAAGCATTAAGATTCTAAAAGGGTGTAGGTTTTGTTGAAGTACCACCACCTTTACATAATGATTATACTGTCAATCCTTTTGCTGTAAAAGAGGAAGTTGTTATTAATGAACCTATTGTTGAGTCAAAACCTAAAGTGGTTAAAAATGATAATTTGAATGCCCAATCTTCTTCTCAAAAACCTCATATTCAAAGTAACAAAATCCTTGTTGAAAAAAACAGGACATTCCAAGTTCAAATCACATTTTGTATGAACCTCAAGAATTTGAGGAGGCTGTGTATGGTTCAAATGCATCACAAATGAAAAAGGAAAAACCGGTTAAGGTTAAAGCAAAGAAATCAGAAAAGCCTAAAATTCCTGATGAGGATTAATGCGTTTTGTCAATATTGCTTCTTCTAAGCCTTCAACTGGTCGTGTGTTTAAGATGAAAGGGATCAGCAAAGTTTTCACTTAGAAAGACATTCCGCTTAATCTAATCAAGCCTGAATTGATTGAAAGCATCTTTCAAAATGAAACTTCCCTGATTCAAGATCTTGAACAAAAGTTTGTGAACTCCAAGACATCAAATGTAGTATATCATTTGTTAAATCAAATGGAACTGACACACTACAAGGTTTATCCAATTGTTTAAACCTTGATTTCTACATGAAAAGGAAATATGTGACATTTGATGACTTGGACAAAGGTCCCATTGCTGGTGTGTTTTATCCGCCTTCTGTTGCACAAGTTTCTGCTAAACCGTCACATGAACGTGTTGACATGAGAACATGTTTTCCCTATGGTGAACAAGGTCACTTAGTCAGAAACTGTGGATTGAAGAAGTCTCAAAATCTTCATCCATTTATCAAGGAACAATCCAAACCCGTTCTTGTGATTAAGGAGATTTTGAAAAGACCACTGTTATTTGATGATGAAAACCATATTATGTTTTTTGATGTGAATCATTGAAAGGTGGTTCATGTTAATGAAAAATACAAGTAATTTAAAGTCCAAATTCGTTCCCATGGAACCTATTTGTAAGAACGTGAATACAAATGTAGTTCAAGCTGCATAGTTGAGAAGAAAGTCGAAACGACCTGTGACTTATTCACAAGCGGCTAAACCACATTTGGATTCATTATACATTAACATTTCAAGTGAAACTCAAAAGGTGTCCAAGACTGAGGACTGGGCTGCCTTTTTGAACTGATCAAGTTTAATTCATGTGCAGAGTTCATCCAAGACTGTTTCTGGTGAAAACTGGATCATGGATAGTGGATGCTCTCGACACATTACCAACAACATCAACATGTTGACTAATGTAAAAGATATACAAGGAGGGTATGTGGAATTTGTAGGTAATTTCGGGTGGTATGATCACTAAGGAAGGTGATGTGTCAAATGGAAGCATCACGTTTTAAAAAGTTAATTATTATGACAAAATAGATCACCACTTGTTCAGTGTGTCACAAACCTGTGATAAGAAATAAACAACTGTATTTAATGATAAGGAATGCATAATACTGAAACCAGGATACGTCATTCGCGAGGATATGGTAGTTATGCGATCTCCTCGATCAAACGATATTTATATGTAAAACATGACTTCTAAAGTATCAACTTTTGTATAAACGTATTTTGTTTCTAAGTCTACAGAAAATGTCACGATTTTGTGGCACAGAAGAATGGGTCATATTCATGTTAGGAAAATGAATTATTTAATGGCCAATGACCTTGTTGATCGTGTTTCCTTAAAACATTTTAAATTATCTTACCACTGTCTTGCTTGTAAAACAGGCAAGCATAAGAAGAAGTCACACCCATCTAAGTTAATCAATACCATTGATACTTCACTAGAGCGATTTAATATGGATTTATTTGGTCCTGGGAATCGTGCGAGTATTGCTGGTGATTGGTATTGTTTAGTTGTCACTGATGATTATTCAAGATATTCGTGGGTATTATTTATGAGTTCAAAAGACCAAACACCCATTCTGGTTCAAAATCGAATCACTATACAAATTGAAAGTGAGACGTATTCAAATTGATAACGGTACGGAGTTCAAAAATACTGTATTGGATTTATTTTGCATTCAGAAAGGAATTCATTGTGAATACAGTGCTTCTTATGTACCACAACAGAATGAGGTGGCTGAAAGGAAGAACATAACATTGATTGAAGCTGCAGGAACAATGCTTGCAGATTCTAAGCTTTCTGTTCAATTCTGGAACGAGGCTGTGAATACTGCTTGTTACACGCTCAATCGTGTTTTGACTGTGAAGAAGTTTCAAAAGACGAGTTATGAACTTCTGAACAAGCGTAAGCCTAACTTAAAGTACTTGGAGCCATTTGGGTGTCCTTGTACTATGTTGAAGAAAGATGCGGGAAAATTTTAAGAAAAGGCATTTGAAGGATATTTCTTAGGTTATGCATCACCTAAGAAACGTGTATTTAACTTTACCTCGGGCTATGTAGAGGAGTGGTACTATGTTGATGGCCAAAGATATACCACACCTCCCCAAGGTAATGGACCTGATTGGATGTTCGACTATGAGAGTTTATTTAATTCATTTACTCAAATAGTTGAACAACCAGATGAAGACTTGGTGCGTGAATATCTAGAAGATCAATACTTACCTCCAAGATCTTCTGTTTCAAATTATGATGAAGCCCCACAAGATGATCTTCCTGATACATCTGATGTAATTTCTATCTCGTCAGATGATGGTCATTTTGTTGATTCCTTCTCGGCTCCATTCCCTGAAACACATGAGATTGGTGAATCGTCTCATGATGTTGGGGAGAATCTAACTAATTTATCTGACAATGTTGTTGTTTCTGAGAATCCAACTCTTTGGATTCATTCTTATAATCCACAGGACAACATCATTGGCGATCTTGATGCATGTGTGCAAACATGTCATCAAGTTGCTACTTCAAATGATTCTAACATATTGTGTGCGTATGCGGATATGCATTCCTCGGGAATCATGAATCCCGCGAAATACACTTGCTTCCTATCTCAAAAATATGATTCTCTGCTTAAACTCACAAAAATATGTACTGCTTTTGAAAAAAAAACATACAAAAACCAAAAATATTTTGTTTTTTACTTTAATTTTGAATTAACTAATTAACTACTTCGTTACCTTGGTTTGCGTGCAATTATTGGATTATATAATGAATAGGGTCAGACGAGTCTGTTCATTCTTCTTCCCTAATTTCTTTCTTCCTTAAGTAAACTCTGTCAAAAATTTTCACGATTTTCCAACCTTCACCAAACTATGTTTTGAACAACATCAAAGATTCATAAGGTATTCACGACTCTAACGCAATCGAAATCTTCAAAAGATATGACCGTTTCTAGGGTACACTGATGGATTTTGTTGTTGGGTTTTAATATTTATACATAACTGCTAAAACCTAACCAATGCTTAAGTGTTACCAAAATGTGTATTATACAACGAGTGTTGATGTGGTTCCCAGATGATTAGTGTATTCTATAGATCATTACATCGTCTTACATGGTGTAATTGATTCTGGGTTGGCCTGTTTGACTCTCCAAGTTCATATCAATTTTGACTTGGACTCCGTATAGTCAAACTTCTAAATTATTGATATCCATTCGTTATGAGTTAACGAATGGAGACTCATTCGTGTTCAATTCATTGTGAATGAGATAATGAATCAACTCTTTCGTGATTTTGATAACGAATTACCTCTCATTCTTTCTTTAATTCGTTGATGATTTGTTATAGTTGGTTATTATTTCTAACGAATTAAGCAATTCGTTATAACAAATTACCTGATTCGTTATAACGAATCAGTCAAGCATATTTAACAAATCACATTTAGACTTATTTTAAAAATACAAAATTAAAATTTTAAAATATTTATATTATTTGATTGTTCGTTTTCACTAAATCTCAGGTTTATTAATTCTCAGTTATGGCTGAAGAAGTTGCCTAGGACGTTCCCCTGGCTGAGCAACAGCCTATACAACAACCACAAGAGCCGGAACCTCCACTAGTGTGTTTGACAAGAAGCATAATATATGTGCTTTCGTAGGGGAAACTTTGCTGATGCAAACTTGTTGGTGATATGCTTGCCTTTATACGACGTTCTCGTATAGGCTATGCGGTGACTGCTAACACGAACATTCATTTCAGCATTGTATGACCATTTTGGAATTCAGCTCACTACCTTGAGCCTGAAAACCAAATAGTCGCCGAGGTTAACAAGAAGCCGGTGATCATTACACCTGGTGTTATTAGATGGGTGCTAAGGTGTTTAGATAACTTGGACAATCCATACGATTTTGACAAGACATTGATTCGCGGGTGATTTCAACGAGTCTTCTGTTCGGGTGATCTCGACCGCTCCATGTACAACAAGGCTAACTTGTGCCCCATGTACAAGTATTTATTACATGTGCTTAAACACAGCCTTGGAGGTCGTAAAGGTGGATAAGACGAATGTCGAACCATGTTACAATCAGCATTCGTCGCGTTGATTTTGAACAAACCATTCAATTTCTCATAGATGACTTCTATCATCTTAAGGAAAATTGCTTAGTCAAATACCGACGCAATAAATTCCTTATGTATCCAGGGTTTATTCAGCTAATCATTCAGATCTTATTCCTGATTTGGAGATTGATCCGATGCTGCGAGATGATATGTTGAAGCTCGAGCATATGACTGCTGATACTGTCAAAAGGATGAAGTTCTATAGGCAGGAGACGATGAGGACCAAACGTATGATTGGTCATATCTCGAATCAGGCGTATGTATGTCCCTCTAATGATCGTTGGATCTACGATGACTCAGATTCCGAACGTGAAGATGGTCCAGGTGGGAACGAAGATGGTGATGATGTAGATGATGGTGGTGATGGTGGTCCGGGAGGTGACCAACGAGGTGTTGACATTGTGGCGGCAAGTTCTTCTGTTGCACAACGAAAACATAAGGGCAAGGAACTTGCATCTGATTAACCGCCCAAGCGTTGTGTGGTTCATGGATCCGGGGTGTAAATAGGTCCACGTGAGCCTAGGTCGCCTGATCTTCAACTTCTGGCGGTGCCGCTTACTACTAGCACCCCGGAATTAACATTGACGACTAGGCTTACGTCAGATCTTAGACTTGGTATGATTCCTCAATATGTTTTATCTTCGATACCAAGGCCTACTGCTGCTACTTTGGTGATTCCTCCAACACCGACTATGTCGTTTATGATAATTAGTCGTCCTCAAGGTCCCGTGCAGCCAGTACCTCAGTCATTTCTTGCTTTACCCCCAGAAAATCAGATGAACATGCTCTTGAGTTTGATTCATCTATATGAGAATCAAAATGGCGTTCGATCATCAAACTCAAGAGCCAATGTTGATCAATCAATGGCGTATGATTGGGATTGTCTCTTACCGCCAAAAACAGACAAAGGAGTTTCTTAAGATTGTCATGGCTCGGGGGGTGAGATCAAAAAACAGGAGGATCTCATTCTCCAGCTTACGTGCAAAAATGATCAATTAAAGAAGCTGAAGAACGACGATGATGATCCCGACGCTTCAGGTGCTAGAGGTAGTGATCCGAAACAAGCTCACAGCTCATCCTCTAGTGCTGGTACGAGCGGAGGTGGAGGTAATGATAGACAACTGGTGCTCTATCAAGACTCGACAAACTCACAACCCATCGAGTCAATCAAAGCCAACACCATCATGTTCATGGATTACAAGAAGGGCATAGTGATGAGTTCCGCCAACCTTGATGAAATAGAAGAAGGTCAGTTCGTCGATCAGTCCCTAACGCGTGAACAGATTGCATTATTTTTGGGATTGAACGATAAAGAACTCGATTCTTTAAAAGCCGAGGATGATGTGGAGGTAGTGAACGATCAGTCCCTATATGAATACGTCGTTTACTTATGAGGATGTGGAGATCGAGATTGAATATGTGACAGCAGAGGAGTACCCCGATCTTTATCAACGATCCAATACTGATCAAGGTGTTCCTACCTTTACTGAAGAAAACTTCAAAGCTGCTAAAGATCATTTGGATAAGGTTTTGAAGAAATAAAGCCAAGATGTCAGAACGTGATGCTGATCCGACTGAAGTTGACATTCTGGGTTGGTTCGAGTACCTGAGCAAACGGGCTCGTAAAATTATTGAGGCGTACAAGTATGTTAACGAAGAACAGAACCTGGACGCTATCGCACGTGCTAAAGCTAATCAGAAGACAACGTTCAAGGCCGTGTCGACAGTGATAGGTGATACTGTATCTTGGCTATATGATTCTAAATTAAAGTTCTGTATTGTCAAGTGGGAGAATGGTGTTCAGAACTATGAAAACATCACTGACATTCTCTCACTACCGCGTTGGGATGTTCGTACCCTCGCGAGTTGACCTTTTATTTATCGCGGTGGAGATCGTCGAGTAGAATGGTTTCATCAACATTTGCTTTTCAAGGTAAACCGTGGTTTTAATTTCTTTAAGCCACAGATTCCTGTCCATAAACATATTGACGAGATTGATCCTCGTACGAGTTAGAGGAAACTCGTGCTTAAAGTAAAACCACTGAAGACGATGAAGTACGTACCGGTGAAGACATTTCCACAAGGTCTTCACCTAACGTTTAATCTTTGGTACTATGACAATCGTACTGGTGAGGCTGTCATTGTACTGGCAAAAGGCTTGAAGACCAGTATTATTAGAGTTATCGACCCGATGTGGCTTGTTAACTTATCCGAAACAGAAAATGACGTGTTGTTCAAGAACAAGATTTTGATAGAGCGCCATGAAGACTACAACTGAGCTATGCAGTTCCAGCGTGTCTTCCGTTTATGTCACGAGTTCGGGATTCATAGTTGTCGAGATTGGGAGACAAAGCGCTTCAAGTAATTTAAAGACAAAGAGCTCAAGACGAGGGGGTTTTTGTTAGTGCACGGTTTTGTCGTCTTGAGTCTTTATAATTTATCGTTTGTAACTTATTATTATTATAAAGTTAAGGGTGTTTATAGAAAAATAGTTAGTTCGTTATGTATGGCTAATTCGTTAAGGATGTTTAAAGAATTAGCCAGTTCATAAATGTATGGTCCATTCGTTAAGGATGTTTAACGAATGGACTGTAATTATACAGCCCGATTTAGTTAGAAGACTGTACTAGTGTTAACCGTACTATACCGATTATAGGATACGAGCTATAGTCGAGGCATTATACCTAGTACAAGTGTAACCAATCAATACTACACTAAGGTGAGTGTCATAACCACACTTTCTAAACTGTTTTACGAACTCTTGGGGTGGAAAGCGTGTTAACGTATACGTATATACTTGAAAAATTGTGATGATGTGAATTATCTAAGTTCTAACACTTGAAAGTCCCCACAAACAAAAGTGATTAACTTCGCGCTGACGACGTGTGGATAGTACTATCGGTTTGACAAACCCAATTGACAGGGCCAAAGGGGTATGCCGGAACATGTTAACCCAGTTGCACAATGTTATTTAAACTTATTACATTCTGCTATATGGTGTTAGATATAGTACATACTTGAGTCCAATCAGTTCCTTCAACAGAGAGAAGAGCTTGTGATCCCGAAGCAGAAGGTCTACCACTAGAAGGCTTATCAGCTGAATCATTAACCTTCTTCCCATAATTTCTGTCTTGGCTTCGAGGTCCATTATATTCTTTCTTCGGTTTATCACATTCATTGACATTATGACCAAATTCTTGATAGTTATAGCACTTGGCTTTTAACGTATCAAAAATAAGTCGTTTGTTAAGAGATGGTAAATCTTTACCAATTCTTTGCATAAACTTCTTTACCTTTCTCAAAATCATTGCCATGTTCCAGTTAAGATCTATAAGTTCCAAATCATCTGGATCAATTTGGTCATAGTCTTCATCTGTTAGCTCACTTGTAGCAATCTCACTACCAACCAAATTTTCATATGATGTCATGAAAGCACAAGGAAAAGCAAAATTTTGTTCAGCTTCTTTCGTGTTAACATTTGGTGGTGTAGAGAAGCTATTAGCAGTAGCAGATCCTCCAGAACCCCCAAAATTATTAGTAAACCCAGATGTCATGAAGCATACATTAAGATCACTATAAGTTGATGATCCCTCTTGTGCAGTTTGAGTTAAGAATGCAGTAACTGGAGTTGCAGTGCTACTCAAATGCATACATCCTCCATACAGAGTTGGATATTGAGTTTCTTTTGATGATTTCTAACATTTGAGATCATACCCTCGAGCTTCCACAATTTGCATGAATTCTGAAGCCGTTAGATCTTCATTCATAAAATAATTATTTTCTTTCAACACCATCAGAAACGTTGAATATGAACCAGGTAATGCATTCTTTACAGTATCAATCTTGTCAAGTTTATTGGGGTCCATCTTCAACTTGTTCATTTCAGCTATCAAATGATTAAACCAAGTAAGCATCTCTTCAACAGTCTCACCCTTTAATAAGTTAAAGTTTTGAAATTGAAACTTCAACATCACTTTCTTGCTCTCTTCTGTGTCTCCCATACTTCTCATCTTATTGTGTTGAAACAATGAAGCACATATCTTAATACTTCCAACTTGATGAAATATGTTATCAGGTAATGCCATAGTCAAAGTTGAGTATGCTTTAGTCTCAATCTCTAAAGCTTTCTTTTCCTCTTGCGAGTATTGAGAGAAAGCTTTAGGTGTAAAACCCATAGTTTCACTACCAATCATAGGAATGGTATAAAGTTCATCAAGACATTGTGAACAATCAGGATGCACAGAATCAAGATGTGCTCGAAAATGTGGTTACCATTTAGCAAAATCACTAAACTTCATCAAACGAGGACATTTTGAATGAGATCCAATTTCCGCATCAAGGTGTAACATTTGTTGCATCGGTACGTTCTGAGATCCCAATGCATAAAAACCAGCCATTTTAAGTAAATAAAAATTCAAACTTAAGGGTTTAAATTGAAACTTTAGTAACGAATTAGGAACAATGATCTTAACGAATTAAGTGTTGTAAGGATAACGAATCAGGCACAATAGTCTTAACGAATTAAGTAATGTCTGGATGACGAATCAGGAACAGTAACTTAACGAACTAGTAACGAATTGACTTAAACGAATCAATGACGAATTAATGACGAATCAAAAGGACGAATCAATGACGAATCAGAAAGACGAATCAATGACGAATCAGTGAGCACAAATTACCTACACTGAATAACGAATTAGTTTGTAATTCAGTTGTAACAAACTTTACACGTGTCACGAATCAGTTAGAGACTGATAACGAATGACGACACGTGTATAACGAATTAGTCATAACGAATCAAGGAAATCTTCAAATCTCCAACCCAGATTTCCAGAAATCTGGAAATTTTCCAGATCCAAAACTTTCAATACCCAATTTAAACTTTTGTATTACACCCTCAATATGGCACCAAATCAGCCAAATCAATAACCAAAATGCTCGTAAATAACTCGCGAACACAACCAACCTATCCCATATACCTTAAACCAAACAATCGATTACCAATTTCCAATTAACCAAAAACATGTTCTGTACAAACTCAGATCTGATCCAAAATCATCATAAACAACCACAATAATACAATCCAATCCTTATAACCTTTCTCAAATCATACCGAACTCAATTGAACCCAAATCAATCAACAATTAACATATCCAAACATTAATTCAACCAAAATCAATGAGACTAACTTTAAATCGATAATTAATCAATAAACATCAATCTCTTATCAAATTACCTTAACTAAGAGCAATCTAACACCGGAAGGCTCTGATACCACTTGTAAATCACCACTCAGATCTGAATCAATCCATATATGTATCCGATTGATTAGACTACAGATCTAGTTATATGATATGTGCTTAGTTAATTAGTTGTATGATTATAGTAATAATAATGTTAACGAAGTATTGAACGAGAGAGTAATTGGGTAGAGATTCTAGGTTAGCTTAAACAATATGTAATTAATCAAGGCATAACAGCCTTATATAGACGATGGATCCCCATTCGTTACACATCTCGTAACGAATGGGCTTCATTCGTTAACATTACATAAGTGAAAAGGAAAGCATAGGAATTAATGAATCTCTATACCCCCATTCATCAGCATTCCATGACGAATGGGATACATACATAACAAACTACTGTCCATTCATTAAACATCCTTAATGAATGGACTTTACAAATAAGGAACTAGCTCATTCGTTAAACATCTAATTATGATGATGTTCCATAAGATGATCTTCCTGATACATCTGATGCTACCTCTATTTCATTAGATGATTGTCATTTTGTTGATTCTTCTTCAGTTCCATTTCCTGAAAATTATGAGATTGGTGAATCGTCTCATGATGCTGAAGATAATCTGACTAATTTAACTGATAATGTTGTTGTGCATGAGAATCCGACCATTCGGATTCACACGTATCATCCTCAGGACAACATCGTTGGTGATCTTGATGCTGGTATGAAAACACATCATCAGATTGCTACTTCAAGTGATGCTAATGTATTGTGTGCGTATGCCGATATGCCCTCATCAGGAATCATGAATCTCGCGAAATACATTTGCTTTTTATATTAAATGAAACCAACGAGTGTCCGCATGGCGCTTGAAGATTCTTCATGGGTTGAGGCAATGCAAGAAGAGTTGAAACAGTTTAATCGACTAGGTGTTTGGGATCTCATTGACAAGCCTGTTAGAGTTAAAAATCCTATTCCAACAAAATGGGTATTTAAATGCAAGAAATATGATTGGGGGTTCATTGTCAGAAATAACGGACGTTTGGTTATGCAAGGATTTCATCAGCAAGAAGGCATAGATTACACGGAAGTATATGCTCCAGTTGCTCGATTAGAGGCTATACGTATCTTTTTGGCCTATACATATTTCAAGAATATTAAAGTTTATCAGATGGATGTCAAGAGTGTGTTTCTCAATGGGGAACCTCATGAAGAAGTATATGTGTTACAGCCTCCTAGTTTTGAAGATCCAGATTATCCAGACCGTGTTTACCGATTCAACAAGGCTCTTTATGGTCTACACCAAGCCTCGAGAGCTTGGTACATCACACTTGCTGACCATCTTACCGATAATGGCTTCAAACAAGGAACTGTGTACTGTAATCTCTTTTACAAGAATGTTGGTGATGATTTGCTCCCTTTCCAAATATATGTCGATGACATCATATTTGGTTCTACTAACGACAAACTGTGTAAGGAGTTTGAGAAGTCGATGCAGACGGAATTTGAATTGAGCTCGATGGGGGAGATGAATTTCTTCTTAGGGTTGCAGGTTCATCAGTCTGACGCTGGGATTTTTATTCATCAGAAAACATGTGAACGATGTCTTGAGCCGATTCAAGATAACTGCCGGAAAAATCCTTTCGACGCCTTTTCCCGTGGGTCACAATTTGTCACGGGACGAATTGGAGGATACCGTTGATCCAACCCTTTACTGAGCAATGATTGGTTCTTTAATGTATTTAACTGCTTCTCGTCCTAATATCATGTTTGTTGTGTGTTTACGTGCCAGGTATCAATCAATTCCCCGAGTGACTCATCTAGCAGCGTTTAAACGCTTACTTCACTATCTGAGGGGTAATCCTGACACAAGGTTATGGTATCCAAGGATGTTAGCTTTGAACTCAATGTGTTTTCCGTTTTTGATTATGGAGGATGCAAGATCAATTTCAAAACTACTATAGTGGGTTGTCAATTTCTAGGAAGCCGACTTGTTTCCTGGAAGTGTAAGAAGCAAACAACGGTCTCCACTTCAACCGCAGAAGCAAAGTATGTGTCAGCCTCGAGTTTCTGTTCACGGGTTATTTGGATCCAGCAACACTTGCGGGATTACGGTTTGAAGGTTCTTACTACTCCCATTTTTATTAATAACTTTGCTGCTATTAGTAAAATCAAAAACCCCGGGCACCACTCTAAGACAAAGCATATCGAAAATCGATATCATTTTATCCGTGATTGTTTTGAAAAGAAATTAATTGATATTGAGAAGGTGCAAACGGATTTTCAGAATGCCGATCTGTTTACCAAAGCTTTTGATAAAACACGTTTTAACTTTTTGCTTGGTTTAAACGGATTGAAAACTCTTGCAGATATCCTTAAGCTCGAATAATTATTATTTTGATTTGGTTATTTTGATTTGTTTATTTTGGTTTGCTTATTTTATGATTTTGGGTTTTGGGGAGAAAATGAAAAAGACAAAAATATTGTGATTTCTGTTTGTATAGAAAAAATCCAAAAACATTAAAATTTTGAAAAGACAAAATATATTATGATTTCTGTTTGTATAGAAAAAAATTCAAAAACATTAAAAATTTTGAAAAGACAAAAGTATTGTGACTTCAGTAAGTATAGAGAAAAACCAAAAACATTTAAATAATTTAAAAATCTCAAAAACATTTTTTTCACTCTCTCTCGGATAAAATTATGCCAGTTACTCAAATTTAAAAGGACATATACTTATATATGTTTGATCCTTTTATTTACTTGTAGAAGTATCTGGGCAATTGTTGTGTGATTTTATTTAATTCTTTCACTGAAAATTATGTCAATTATTTATGTTTGTGGAACATGTTTGCATGTTTGGTCCTGTTATCTACTTGTAGATTTATAGGATAGCCATTTATCTATAAACTGAAAGTGACCGGGGCGACTAAATTTAAATGCTCCTCAAAACTGAGTTTTGAAGCCAAAAGAGAAAATGATAGTACGTTGATCATCTGGTCCCATATCCATAAAGAAATAAGTTTAAAAGGTTGATTGCTTAATTGCAATGGTGCATTGATAGGTCTTAAACAAGTTGTTAAGGTAAAGTATGTGATATAAATATAAAGAACTTCCAAATTGAAAGAGGTGTTGGTCTCCTCCAAAAATTTCGGTAATAATGGCGATATGTAATAGCCTATCATACTCAAGCCTTTTATTTTTTTGATCACCAAAAACAAAAATTCAAAATAAAATGCATTTAGTTTATGGTTAACGCTTCAATGGTGTATATCTTTATGGCATTAAATCATGTATTGATGGGATCCATCCAGTTTCCGCACAATATGAGTCTTTATGCGGCATAATTATTTGTATATTCATAAACATGAATATTTCAAAAGCTTTTAGAGCAAAGCCAAAGTCATTAAACTTGATGACTACTGTACCTCGTACAAATACATTACTGACTTGATCAAAAATACGCTGTTAGTCATACATTGCTCCTCCCTTGTGTGCGTCTTAATATTAGTAAGAAACGGACACCATGAGATATAATGTATGTAAGCCTATAGATGAACTCGTGCATACTCATTCACAGTAAAGGAAGCTTGGTGTCTTGTTTGATAATGAGGGTATACCTTGTAGTGGGGATTATGAGCTGAGATTGTTTACTTTATAAATCTTTAAAATCTTAATTTTGATTAGCAACATAATGGTTTAAGTCAAGTTGGGGTGATATGGTAAAATTCATACTAAGCCTGAACCGAGATTAGAGGCTGATAGTTTCTGATATTTTGTGCCTTAACTGAAAATTAAATTTATCACAAAAATACTTGAAGGTTTTTTATAAGATTTAAGCAGACAAAAATATCAATGACCGACTTAACACCAGTAATAATATCGCTGAAATGTAAAGCTGCGATGGAAGGGCAATTTGTTCAATATGATTCTCTGCTTAACTCACAAAAAATATGTACTGCTTTCGTAGAAAAATTTTGAATTTTGTTTTTGTTTTATGTGCTTTTTAATTTGAAAATATTGAAAAATCAAAAAATATTGTGTTTTTTTATTTTTCGTTCTCTGTTTTATTTTCAATTTTCGAGTTAAAGGGTACATATTTGAAAAAGAAAAATACCAAAAAGATTTTTCAAAATATATTTAATTATTTTAATTTAATTGATTTAAATTATTTGTTTTTAACTTATGTGTTTTGAATGCGAAGCACGTTAAGGTATGACATCTTACACCAAGAGATAAGATTCATAAGGTAAAGTTAATCGGGACACGGGTTTCGATGAATTATTTAATACTTGAAAATTAAAATGAAAAGGTTTCATTTTAATTTGGTTATTTAATGGCAATGCGTTATGAAAAATCATAACGAATAGAGTCCGTTCGTTATCTATACGGATAACGAATAAGGGTCATTTATATTTAAATTTGGATAATGAATAAGTCCATTCGTTATGTATAAAAGAAGGTGAAGTCTGAGCGTATGAAGTATGTGAATGTAATGTATGTTGCTTGATTAACTAGAACTCACTCAGCGTAGCTGACTTCTAGTATGGACGCAGGTAAATAGATTAAAGTAGCAGGCTTGAGGGAGACACATGGCATGATCTGAAGCGGCTGGCATCTGATGAAGAATTGGCATGATGTTTTTAATATCATGTTTCATGTTATGTTTAAAGACAAGATTCGAATATTTTGTATTGAATGGTTGAAGTTTTATATTCTGCAAAATATTATAATTATTTCTGATATTTAGAACTGCGTTTATGAGAATCCAACGCCAAAGTAGGGCACCGGGGTCGGGGCCTTACAAATATCATCTCCGATAGTGATAGTTGCTTCACTTGTTTCTAGAAGTCGCTTCAAACCGCTTTGGGAAGTCGACTAGACCTCAGCACGACTTATCATCCCCAAAAGGATGGGCAATCCGAGAGAACAATCCAAACCCTCGAAGACATGCTTAAGTCTTGTATTATGAATTTTTGTGGAACTTGGGAATCCCACCATCCTATGATCGAGTTCTCGCGTACAATAGATGTCACTCAAGTATTGGTATCGCACCTGTGGAAGCACTTTACGATCATAAGTGTCATTCTACAATTTGATGGAGCGAAATCGGTGAAGCTTAAATCACCGGACTTGAGCTAATTCAAAAAACCACCAACCGAATCACTCAAATCCGTCAGAATCTACCCGCTACCAGACGACGTTTTCTCTCAAGCTTACGTAAGAACTTTTAAATGTTCATCTAATGTTCCATGTTTCCAACCTCAAGAAATGTCTAGCTGAGGGAAATCTCCATATACCTCTCGACGAGGTGCGCATCAACAAAATGATGCACTTTGTTGAGAAACCCGTAGAAATCATGGACCGCAAAGATAAGCAAACCAAAAAAAAGTCGTATACCTTTAATAAAGGTTCGCTGAGAATTAAAACGCGGTGCCAAATTCACTTGGGAGCGTAAAGATCAAATGCGGACTAAGTATCTGCATCTCTTTGTTACGAATTCTTCTACTTAATTTCGGGACGAAATTCTCAAAAGTAGGGAATGTTTTGACATTCGTCAAATTTGATTTATATGTTTACCCAAACCGTTTGTAAACAGATCAGCAATGGTTAACTCTCGCATTTGTTGAGTATTTATTTATTTAATATTTATTAATGTTAGTGTTGCAACCATAAAGTTTAAATCTTGACAAATCAAGTTTAACGATAGAAATGCACATAAACCTAAGTCTAGGGACAAAAATGCAATTTTGCCAAACTTCTTTTCCTCTTAAGCACACCGCGGTGCACGGAAAGCGTATTCTCCTATCTCCGAGCGACGCAGATGTAACAACTCAGATTTTCTAAATTAATATTCATTAACATAACCCGACCCGTTTTACGTTCGGGAAATTTCACCAATAAAGTATGATGTTTATCGAGTCAATATTGTTATTTTAATATTATTGTTTAATATTTATAGAATTATTATAAGTGCTATGAAATATATACAATTTTTAACCTTAAACAAACCTTTAACCAATTTTGTTCCCATATTCATACTAGAAGGATCATTCTGCAAGTCTGATAAATTACTATCCATTTTCCTATTTAAATCAAACCGATACCCGTTTATCACCCCAAAACCACAAACCGTTTACCCAGATCGTATCTTGCACCACAATTCTCGTCACTAAATAGGAAATTGAATCAATGGTTAT
Organism: Bidens hawaiensis; assembly: GCF_021521415.1. Classification (NCBI taxonomy): domain Eukaryota; kingdom Viridiplantae; phylum Streptophyta; class Magnoliopsida; order Asterales; family Asteraceae; genus Bidens; species Bidens hawaiensis. Next base: position 98,574 of record NW_027494828.1, read on the forward strand.
GTTCATCACTAAACAAGATCAAATTAATTACGAATTGGTTAGAATACTAGGCCGACGTAATTCGTTTAATAATATACATGTTATCGATCGATATAATTCAATTAAACTTAGCTGTAAAATGCTCATCCCATCGCCGTATAAACCCCTTAACGAATTTGATTATGATGACCGTTGTATCGTTATCTTAATCTCTTCATAGCCGGCGGCTTAAATATTCAATTAAACCATTAATATGGCATCTTCTGAGGTAATTAATTATACTATTCTTTAAGTTAATACCCCTCTATTCTCTATAGATTGTATACGAATGGAGGCCCATTCGTTATGAAGATATAACGAATGATGGCTTAGTCGTTAAGGTATTACCATTCGTTATGAAGGCATAGCGAATGGTGTCTCATTCGTTACTACAGTATAACGAATGAGACCAACTTAACAAATGGGAGCTTATGGCCTATAAATAGGCAGCTCCTGTTCATAATTAAGTGTGAGATCCGAGCCTTAAGTTAATTTATACCGTTACCATGCCGGATTCTCTCTAGATCTAACTTATTCTCCATAATGTATTCATCTCTAATCTATCAATAAAGTATTATTTAACGTATTCATAATCATATTGATTTGATGTATCGATGTTAGCGGCTAGATCTTGGCTCGTATAGTGTTTTCTCAATTGGTATCAGAGCAGACGGCTGCTCTCAATGCATCAATTTAAGTTATAAATCTGGTCAATATGTTGTTCTTCGTGTTCATCGGGTTTTGGTATAATTTTATCATATTTGGATTAAATTAAGGTATGAAGGCTGAAATTGATGGTAGATTTGTGTTTATAAATAAATTCCGAAGCAACCTGTAGATTTTGGAGGTTAATTATGGTGTATTGAAGAATCCACCAAGGAAGAGCAAGGTACTATTTGATCAGATTCAAATCAAATCAGTGGTTGTTAAGTTAATTAGATGATAGATTCGTGATCAGAATAAAATTCCGAGCTTTCGGTATGATTTTCATGTTGAATTATGAAGATTTGATGATTCTACCATGGATAAAGTTCAAAACTGCAAATTCCAGCCAAATCTACATTTTTCTGGACGCCGTAACAGTATTTTCCGGTGAAAATAGATTTCTGTTGAACAGTAACATATTTGACTGCTCATTCGTTATATTATTTGGCCATTCGTTATGGGTGTTTTAACGAATGAAGGCCATTCGTTAATTTATGAAGGTCATGTGTTATGAAGCATAACGAATATGTACTGTCTTAGTTCGCTAACATCCCTAGCGAACTAGACTTAATCTTAACGAACTAGTTAAATATAAACATTAAATATTATATTAATTATCAAATAAACATTAACGATAAATACAAAGACTCCAGACGCAAAACCGTGCACTAACAGACACCCCCTCGTCTTGAGCTCTTTGTCTTTAACTTATTTGAAGCGCTTGGACTGCCAGTCTCTGCAACTATGAATTCCATGTTCGTGACACACACGAACGACTCGTTGGAACTGCATAGCCAGGTCGTAATCTTCTTGGCGTTCAAACAAAATCTGCTTCCTGTATAGCACGTCGTTGTCTGTCTCTGATAAATTAACCAACCACATCAGGTCGATTATCTTGATGAGCTCGGTCTGCAGTCCTCGACCACGAACAATAACGGCCTCGCCAGTACGATTGTCATAGTACCAACGGTTGAAATAAAGATATATATCTTGAGGCATTGTCTTCACAGGAACCTTTTTCATGTCTTTGGCTGCTTCACTTTCAAGACAAGTTTCTTCCAGCCGGTCTTTGGATCAATCTCGTCAATGCGCTTACGTCTTGGAACCTGGGGCTTGAAGAATTTGAAGCCATGATTGACCACTCAGCCGTTCGGTGACTCCCACGATTGATAAATGGACGTCTCGCGAGGGTACGTACATCCCAACGCGGTAGAGTTAAAACATCCATTATCCTCTCGTAATACTGGACACCCTTTTCCCACTTGACTAAACATACTTTAAGGTCTGAATCATAGAGCCAGGAGACAATATCACCATGTACCTTAGAAACAGTCTTGAAGGTAGTCACCTGATTCTCCTCAATCCAAGCAGCAGCGTTATCTTTTCTTTCTTGATCTACATACCGATAAGCACTGATAATCTTACCCACTTTCTGATGTTTGAACCATCTTTCTATGTCATCATCAGTCACTTCTTTGAGTGAAGGAACTGTTCGCTGCACAACCTTTTCTAGTTCATCCTCAGTCTCTTTAATTACATCTTCGTGAAATACCGGAGCACCTTGATCAACGTTTGCGTGTTGATACAAGTCCGGGTACTCTTCAGCTGTTACATCCCCCATCTCAATCTCCTCGTTCTCATAAATAAAATCCGTATCCATAACTAACGGATCAACTTCCATTTCTTCTTCATTGATCACTTCGACATCGGGCTCAGTTTCTAAAGCAGTCAACTGATCGTCATTCAGCCCAAGCAGAATCGAAATATGCTCCCGTGTCAAAGATCTAACAATAAACTCACCGACCTCTATCTCATCTCTGTTCACCACACTTCTAACCACCCCCGATCCATCCATAAATAGCACTGTGTTAGCTGCTATCATCTCAATTGGCTTGACAGCTGTTGGATCTTGATAAATAATTATCTGCTTGCTCGAATCATCACCGCCACTAACACCTGCACCAGAGGATGAACCATGCGATTGTTTAGGCTCACCTCCTGCATCAGACTCGTCAGGATCATCATCGTTATTCTTAAGTTTCTTGAGGGCATCTTCTTTACAAGTTAATTGTAAAATCAACTCTTCTTGTTCCTTTAATTTCACCCCCTGAGACTCAACAATCGTACGTAGCGACTTAGTCTCCTTCTGACAGAAAGAAATATAACTCATCATTCGACGTTGATTCTCCATGAGTCTTTCTTGAGTTTGACGGTCAGCTGCCATTTGATTTTCATATAGATGTAGCAGATTAAGCATCATTTCAGTTTGACGACCTGGTGGCAAATTGTATACAGATGGATGAACTGGTTGAACAGGTCCTTGAGGTCGAGTAATCCTCATGAAAGAGACATCACTAGGCGGAGGTGGAGGAAGAGTAGTTGTTGGCAGAGGAGGAGGTCTCATTGATGTGGTGGAAGATACTGTAGACAACACAGCAGGAGGCCTCGGTATCTCGGTCAACGCCATTTGAGGGATTAGACCGAGCCTCTCATGTGACACCATCGTCGTCGTTAAGGTAAGCATCGGAGTGCTAGTAGTTAGCGACACCGCCGAGCTTTGAGTAGTTGACTGACGTGGTGGTGGAGTTCCAATAATTACCCCAGCCCCAGCAGAAACACGGGGCTTCTTTGATGGTTCACCAGTAGCTACAGCTTTCCCCTTTCGTTTTCTTTCTAGCTGAGCTTTCATGGTGGCAGCTAGAGCAGCATCAACTGCATCTTGTTGTTCTTTAAGAGCTCGTTCACCAGCTCCACCATCACCATCATCATTGTCACCACCATCATCTCCACCATCATTGTTCCCACCTTCTCCCCCTTCACGCTCGGAATCCGAATCATCATGGATCCTGCGCTCATTAGGAGGACATACGTAATCCGGATTGATTATATGACCAATCATCCGTTTATCCTGTGGCTTGTCTTTTCTATAGATTAACATACGATGCACCGTTTCAGCTTTCATATGTTCCATATCAAGAACATCGTTCACCAACGATCGATCAATCACCAAATTCGGTATCAAATCCTGAATAATTAACTGTAAAAAGCGAGGGTACATCAAGAACTTCTTTGACGGTAGAGTTTGCTGAACTTGCTATTTCAGATGATCAAAGATGAGTTCTGAGTAGTTGAAGGGCTTGTTCAGGATTAGAGCAACAAATACCGATTGCAAGCTTAGTCTACATTCATCAAAACCACCGCGACGTCCACTCATACAGTGAAGTAAAACATGCAGCAGATACTTGTATGGTGGACACGACCCATTCTTGTTCAACATAGATCTACGAATATCACCTCCATAATTCAAGCGTGTGAATAACCCCCTAACCAATGTTCTATCAAATTCACTCGGATTATCATCATTATCGTCAAATTGAAGCACCCGACGAATGACCTCAACATCAATCATAATTGGAGTCTGATTAATTGTAGCTCGAACCCAATTATTTTCATCAACATATTCCGCCGTGTTCCAAAACTGCATGATTATACTAAGATACACTTTAGATTTAGCAGTGATTGCATAATGAATCTTTGAACGTCGTAAGAAAGTCAACATAGCTCCAAACGTTCTCAAATCAGTCACATCTTGATCAACAATAGCACAAATATTGTGCTTCTTATCGAATGGCAATAAGATTATTTCAGCTTGTTGATCTTGTTGTTGTGGTTGTCCTTGTGGAGGTTGTTCCTGTGGTGGTTGATTTTGTTGTTCTTGATCAGCCATGTGTTACTGTAGAAATAACACCGAATATTAGAATAAATATCACAATATATAATCAAAATATATGTGTAATTAAGCTATTTATATATCTTAGACGATTTAAATCCTATAAATTAAAATAAATAAATATTTGATTATAATCAAATATAATCAAAATATATGTTTTTTTTTGTTTTTTTATAATGTCATTCGTTAGGAATCACACTGATTCGTTATACTAAGATAACGAATCAGGAGATTCGCTATCAAGTAAATACGTTAACGAACTAAAACTAGCGAATCACTATTTAATTTTAACGAACTAAATCCCAGTTCGTTATATTTAAAACGAATCCAAATCTGATTCGTGTAACATCTTATTCGCTAAGCTAGTTCGTGTAAAATGTTAATGAATTGGACACGGAACAGTTCCAATTCGCTAAGACTAACGAATGGTCTTAATGAAGACTTGTTCTTTGACTTCACACAGTCAAGGTCAAAATTAGGATGAACACAGATAGTCAACAAGATGAACCCAGGAACAATTAGGCCATAACTATCGTCGAATCATCACACTAATGAGCTCGTTGTACTCGGAATTACATTAGTAATCGAAGATGAATGAGATTAAGACTCAAAATCTCTAAGTACATAGGTTAGACGAACCCACGGTAAATACCAATATCACAAAGCAATAATTAACCCGACAAACAACAATCAATTCATGATTGAAGCCCACCAAGGGTATCGGAATATGATTCCGATCATAATGACATCAATAACATATATGAATTAACATAAATTATACACAAATGGGTTTTAAAATATCAGAAACCCTTAAACTCCTAAAATTTCGTAATTTAACTATCAACACATAGCCATTTTTGACGAAAATGATATCGCCATAACCAGCTATACCTTAGAAACTCAAATATGTCCTTGAAATATTCAAACAAGAAAGTCGAAATTTCAGAGAGAATTTGAACAGGTTTCTTAAAAATGAAGAAAGAAGGCGAACGGTGGAAGAGTGTTCGTTTTCTTGTCTTATATAACAGTGCACATAACCCTAGGTACAACTTGTACGAATCAGATGATTCGTGTAATTTAAAGTTAACGAATTAGCCCACTCGCTAACTCAATTCGTTACCTTATGTTGGCGAATCGCTACGTGATTCGTTAAAGTAAAGGTAGCGAATCAAGACATGATTCGTGTCATGATTCGTTAATATGCATAACGAAGGGATGATTCGTTACAGAGTGCGGAAGTGAATTAGGTTAGCGAACCAGAAGCTAGTTCGCTAAAGAATCACCTAGTTCGTTATCCATAAATAACGAATTGGATTTTAGCGGAATAAACTCTTTTATTTAAATAATTAAATAAATAAATTAATGAATTAATTAAAGAATTAAATAAATAAATAAATCAAATTATCGAGAAATCCTTTTATCCCGACAACCAGATACGTTAAAAATGTTTCAGATTTCCTAAACATAACTTAAACTTATTTAAGTATTTTGTACAAAGAAGACGAAAATATTTTTGGTATTTTGTAAGAATTTAAAGAATGTATTTACAAAAGAATATCCGATCCATTAAAAGATAGACAATCTTTTTGTGTTTTTCAATGATTTTACCAAAAGCAGTACATATTTTTGTATTTTTGTTGAGTTTGAGCAGAGAATCTTATTGACCAAATTGCCCTTCCATCACAGTTTTATATTTCAGCGATATTATGACTGGTGATAAGTCGGTCATTGGTATTGTTGTCCACATAAATCTAATAACACACATTCAAGTATTTTTGTGATATGATTAAATAGTTCAATTAAAGCACAGAATATCAGAAACTATCAGCCTCTAATCACGGTTCAAGCTTAATTTGATTTTTGCCAAATCACCCTAACTTGACTTAAACCATTATATTGTTGATCAAAATTTTGATACCAATTGTAGAAATTTTGAGCAATGCATCAAGTTTCCTTTACTGTGAGTGAGTATGCACGAGTCCATCTGTCGGCTTACATACATTGTATCCCCTGGGGTTCGTTTCTTAATGGTATTAAGACGCACGCAAGGGAGGAACAATTGTATGACTAACAACGGATTTTGATCAAGTCAGTAATTTAAATTGTACGAAGTACAGCGGTGATCAAGTTTAATGACTTTGGGTTTGCTTTAGAAGGCGAGTGAAATATTCATGCTTATGAATACCCAGATGGTTAAGCCGCATAAAGACTCACAGTGTCCAGAATCTTAACACTTTTGGGTGATCAACAAATATAAGGCTTGAGTATGACTGGTTATTACATTTCTGCCATCCTCACCAAGACTTTTGCTAGAGACTAACACCCCTTTCAATTTGGCGTTTCTTTATGTTTATATCACATACTTTACTCTACTGGGTTGTTTTAAGACCTACCAATGCACCAATGCAATTAAGCACACAGTCTTTTAAGCTTACTTTTTGCTGAATTTGGGGTCAAGATAATCAATGTACTATCATGTTCTCTTTTTGCTTCAAAAACTCAAAATTTTGAGGAGCATAAAATAAAGAAAAGATAAATTTAATCGCCCCAGTTAACTTAAGTTAATAAATAAATGGCTAACCATCAATTCACGAGTGAATCATAGGACCAAGACATGCAAGCATGCTTCATAAACTTAAATAACCGACATAATTTTCAGTGAGAAAATAATCTAAAAATCTTTTTGGATTTTCTCTATACAAAACTTTAAAAACACAATATTTTTGTCTTTTTCAAATTTCTTATAAACAAAATAACTTTCACAATCTTTTTGGATTTTCAAATTTTAAAATGTTTTTGGTTTTTCTAAATATTTAAAAGAAAAACATTAAAGAACAGAAATTCTAAATATTTAAAAAAAAACATTAAAGAACAGAAATCACAATATTTTTTTGAATTTTAATGTTTTTGGATTTTATCTATACAAACCGAAAACACATTCTTTTTGTATTTTCTAGAATTCTCCCCCTAAAACCTAAAAACATAAAAATTAAGCTAAATTAATAAAGCATTTTAAAGATAATTATCCTAATTTTAGGATCTCAGCAAGGGTCTTCAATCCATTTAAACCAAGCATAAAGTTAAAACGTGTTTTATCAAATCGACTTTTTGAAAATCTGTGTGCACTTTCTCAAGATCAATTAATTTCTTTTCATAGCAATCCCGTAAAATATGATATCGAATTTCGATATGTTTCGTTTTAGAATGTTGTACGGGATTCTTGGTGATACTAATAGCAGCAGAATTATCAATCAAGATGGGAGTAGTAAGAAACTTCAAACCGTAGTCGTGAAGATGTTGTATCCACAAAACCTGGGAACAGCAACTCGAGGCTGCAACATATTCAGCTTCGGCGGTTGAAGTGGAGACCGTTGTCTGCTTCTTACACTGCCAGGAAACAAGCCGGCTTCCTAAGAATTGACATCCCGCTGTCGTTGATTTGACGTTGATCTTTCATCCTCCATAATCTGAGTCTGAGTAGGCGGTAAGATCGAAAATATTATCTTTGGGGTACCATAACCCGATGTCAGGATTTCCCCGTAGATATTGCAAAATACGCTTGACCGCTGCCAGGTGAGTCACTCGGGGACTAGCTTGGTACCTAGCACACACACAAACAGCAAACATTATATCGGGTCGAGAAGCAGTTAAATACATTAGAGAACCAATCATAGCACGATAAAGGGTCGGATCAATGGTATCCTCCAATTCATCCGGTGATAAATTGTGACCCACTGGAAGAGGAGTAGAAGGGATTTTTCCGGCAGTAATCTTGACTCGTTCCAAGACATCGTTCACATATTTTGTCTGATAAATGAAGATTCCTTTATCAGACTGGTGAACCTGCAGCCCTAAAAAGAAATTCATCTTTCCCATCGAGCTCATTTCGAACTTTGTTTGCAATGACTTCTCGAACTCCTTACACAATGTGTCGTTTGTAGACCCAAAAATAATATCGTCAACATAAATCTGGACTAGAAGAAGATCATCACCAACAGTTTAATGAAATAAAGTGCAGTCAACAGTTCCTCGTTTGAATCCATTATCAGTCAGATGGTCGACGAGCGTGCCATACCAAGCTCTCGGGGCTTGATGTAGACCATACAGAGCCTTGTTTAATCGGTAAACACGGTATGGATAATCAGGATCTTCAAAACCAGGTGGTTGTTGGACAAACACTTCCTCGTGTAATTCACCATTGAGAAAAGCACTTTTAACATCCATTTGATAGACCTTGATATTCTTATAAGCTGCATAAGCCAGGAAGATTTGAATCGACTCTAATCTTGCAACTGGAGCATATACCTCTGTGTAATCAATACCCTCTTGCTGATGAAAACCCTGCACCACTAGACGTGCTTTGTTTCTGACAATCACCCCTCGATCGTCCTTCTTACACTTAAATACCCACTTAGTCGGAATGGCCTTCTTGACTCTGGCAGGTTTGTCTATTAAATCCCAAACACCCAAACGTGCAAATTGCTGTAATTCCTCTTGCATAGCTTCTACCTAAGAAGGATCTTCAAGTGCCTTACGAGCTGTCGTTGGCTCAACTTGAGATAGATAGAAATTGAATTTAGCAATATTCACAATTCCCGAAGAATGTAAGTTAGTGTAAGCACACAATGTGTTATTGTCACTTGACGAAGCAACTTGATGACGTGTACGAACGCCCACATCAAGTTCTCCAATGATGTTTTCCTGTGGATGATATCCATGAATCCGAAGAGTGGGATTTTCAAGAACAACAACATTATCAAATAAGTTAGTGTAATGTTCACCCAACTCGGGAGATGAAGCATTATCACTGTCAAGATCAATAACTTGAATTTCAGCTTGATCATCAACAGAAGAAGTAGAAACATTATCAATAGCAACTGGAGAGACAACTTGAGATTCTTCAGTTGGAGCATTTGGTTGAACTTCAACTGCATTAGAAATTGAAAATCCTGGAATGTCCAAAATGTTCTTCAAAGTATGCTCTAACCAGATCTTCATCGATGTATTCAGTCGAAGGAGTAAAAGAATTAAATAAACTATCGTAGTCAAACATCCAGTCTGGACCTTTCCCTTGAGGAGGAGTTGTGTACTTTTGACAGTCCACGTGGTACCATTCTTCAACACAGCCAGATGTGAAATTAAAAACCCTTTTCTTTGGAGATGCATATCCCAAGAAATACCCTTCGATAGCTTTTTCTTCAAATTTACCCGAATCCTTCTTCAACATTGTACACGGACACCCAAATGGTTACAGGCACTTTAAATTAGGTTTTCTAGTATTTAAGATCTCGTAGCTGGTTTTCTTGAGTCATTTCACTGTTAGAACTCGATTAAGCGTATAACAAGCTGTATTCACTGCCTCATTCTGAAATTGAACAGGAAGCTTTGAATCAGCGAGCATTGTAAGTGCAGCCTCAATCAGAGTTCTATTTTTCCGTTCAGCAATACCGTTTTTTTGAGGTATATAAGGTGCACTATATTCTCGGTGAATTCCCTTTTGAATACAAAAGAAATCCAATATAGTGTTTTTAAATTCAGTACCATTATCACTTCGGATTCTCCTCACTTTTTGTTTATACAGTGATTCGATCTTAGTAATAAGGTTTTGTACCAAAACTGGCGTTTGATCTTTTGAACTCATAAATAACACCCATGAATATCTTGAATAATCGTCTGTCACTACAAGACAATACCAGTCTCCAGAAATACTCGCACGATTCACTGGACCAAACAAATCCATATGAAGTCGTTCAAGAGGAGTATCAATGGAATTCAATAACTTAGAGGGATGTGTCTTCTTCTTATGCTTGCCCTTTTTGCATGCAACGCAGTGATAAAATAACTTAAAATTCTTTAACGAGACACCCTCAACTAAGTCATTTGCCATTAAATAATTCATCTTTCTGACATGTATGTGACCCATTCTACGATGCCATAGAATCGAATCTTTCTCGGTTGCTTTAGAGACAAAACATGTTTCGATCGATGTGGATACTTTAGAGCTCATATTTAAGACATAAATATCATTTGATCGTGGTGATCGCATGACAACCATGTCCTCGGGAATAACATAACCCGGTTTCAAGATAAGACACTCTTTGTCAGTAAATATCGTAGTGTACTTTTTATCACAAATCTGCGATACACTCAATAAGTTATGATCAACCTTGTCGCAATAATTCACTTTCTCAAACGTAATGTGACCATTTGAAACTTCACCCTCTTGTGTGATCATGCCCCCAGAATTCCCAGCAAACGCTACATAACCCCCTTGAATATTTCTTACGTTTGTTAATTGGTTGAGATTCCCAGTGATATGACGAGAACATCCGCTATCCATGATCCAATTTTCACCAGAAATGGTCTTGGATGAACCCTACACACAAACAAAAGTGATTAGTTCAAAAAGGCAGCCCAGGCCTCGGTCTTAGGCACCTTTTGGTTTTCTCTTTGAACATTAACCTTAACAGATTTCAATTGTTGTTCAGCCACTTGTGAATAAGTTACTGGCTTCTTAGACTTTCGTCTTAAGTATGCTGCTTGAACAATGTTTGAATTCTTGTTTTGACATATAGGTTCAGTTGGAATGAATTTTGGTTTCACTTGACCTTGTGTCTCATTGATATGAAAAACCTTCCGAGGATTCACATCAGAGAACAAAATATGAGTATCATCAGCATACGATACAGGTCGTTTCAGGATCTCCTTGACCACTGGAATTGGCTTAGATTTGTCCTTGATAAAAGGATGAAGATTCTGAAAGTTTTGCTGACTACAATTCCTCACAACATGACCTTGTTGACCGCATAAAAAACAAGTTCGCATGTCTACATGATGATGTTTAGAAGAAATTGGAATAACTGATGCAGATGATTGATGATGACTCACATTTTTAGTCATGCTCTTAGCAAACTCATTAGATAAGTCAGATTTCTTCTTTAAATAAAAATCTAAATTAGAACAGTTCAAAAAGATTTTTAGTGTATCTGTCCCAGTTGACTTCACAAAGTTAATCTTCTTAGCTTGTTTTAAAAATTGTTTTGCCTTAGTCAATGGATCAGATTGAACTGATGTTTTTGTTTGAGCATACACACGTTCAAGTTCTTGAATTTTTGAAGTTTCATTGACAAAAACACTCTCAATAAGTTCAGGTTTGATAATACTTATTGGAATATCTTTTTCAGTGAACATCGTATCCATTCCCTTTAACTTAAAAACTCTGGCCCATGAAGACTTAGAACTTGGAGGATTAATGAAACGCATTAAGTCCTCGTCAGAAATCTTTGGTTTAACTGACTTCTTTGTCCTCACTGGTTTGGTTTTCACAGTTTCTTCCTTGTTCATTTGAGATTTGATTGAACCATACACAGCGTCCTCAAACTCTTGAGGTTCGCAAAGAATATGATTAGAACTAGGAATGTTCTTATTCTTGTGTATTATCTCAGGTTCAAACACATCTTCAATAATTACTTTATCAACATTTTCAACAAAGACCTTTTTACTTTCCACATGAGGTTTTTGAGGAGCAACTTGGGATTTAACAATTTCAGGTTTAACCAATTTAGGTTTTTCAGAAATCAGAGATTCTTTTTGAATCAAATCCTCTTCTTTTCTTGGAAAAGGATTAATTTTATAATCATTATGAAAAGGTGGTGGAATTTCAACAAAACCAATACCTTTCTTAGAATCTTTTTGTTTTCCAGATACTTCAATAATTTCATTCAACAGAAAAGATGAATTCCTAAAATTTCCCAATTTGTTCTTCAATTCAAGAACCTCATTCTCAAGCTCAGTTATCTTAGAATGATGTTTCAAGATTTCCTGAAACTTTTGGTCATTAATGGTCATTTTCATAGATAACTCGGCTTTGATCTTGGTTACTTGTTGACAATGCTTCAATCTTTTCTCGAGATCTCCTTTGAGATTAAAGAGATTGTCGATAAGTATACTTAAGAGAAGCAATTTCTCTTATAAAATTATCATTTTGATTTTTCAATGCTTCTAACTTAGATTTGTTAGATTCACAGTCAACACATGATGCTATAACAAATGAAGTAGTAGAAATAGAATTACTAACCTCATTGATCTTAGCCATGCAAGCAAATATTGATTCAGAAGGCTTGTCGCAAGAGTCGTCAGAATCAGATCCAGAATCATTATCGGAAGACATCGCACTACCAGTAGCATCTTGACAATCTTTATGTAACCCAAACATAGCCAAATTTGCTTGAACATCATTGCATAGTAACCGTTGTGACCAATCAGTTCCATCTGCTAACATTGCTTGTGTTGTAGAAGAAGATGGTTTCTTTTCAGCATCACTTCCTCGTGGTGTAGAAGCATTTTGACTTTGACCACGAGGTCCAGTGTATTCTTTCCTTGGTTTGTCACATTCCTTTGCGAAATGTCCAAATTCTTGACAATTATAATACTTTACTTTTAATTTGTCAAAACCCAACTTCTTGTTTAAAGCTGGAAGATCTTTTCCAGTTCTCTGCATGAATCTTTTAACTTTACGAACGATCATAGCCATGTTCCATTTTAAATCCATAATTTCTAAATCATCTGGATCTATCTGATCATAATCCTCATCTGTTAAATCACTTGTGGCAATTTTACTACTCACTAAGTTTTCATATGAAGACATAAAAGCCGTCAGAAAAGCAAAGTTTTGCTCAACTTCCTTCATATTAACACTAGGTGGTGTAGCAAATGGATTGGTATTAGTTGAACTTCCAGAACCACCCGAATTACCAGCAGAGTAGAAACAAACTTTTGGATCATTAAACATAGTTGATTCTTTTTCACTTGCCGCATGAGTAAGAAAAGCAGTGATTGGAGAGATTGTTGAACTAAGAGGCATACTTCCACCATAGAAAGCTGGATCTTGATTTTCTTTGGAGGATTTTTGACACTTAAGATCATATTCTCTAGCTTCGATCTTTTGTAGAAATTCAAGTGTCGTCAATTCTTCATTCAGAAAATAATCATTCTCTTTCAAAACCATTAGAAATGTTGAGTAGGAACTTGGAAGCACACTTTTAATAGTGTCAATTTTATCTCTTTCAGAAATTTCCATTTTCATCTTGTCCATTTCAACAATTAAATGACTAAATCTTGTAGTCATCTCTTCAACTGTTTCTCCTTTCAATAAATTAAAGTTTCGAAACTGAAACTTGAGCATCACTTTCTTACTCTCAGCTGTGTTTCCCATGCTTCTCATACGCAGATGTTGAAATAAAGACGCACATTTCTTGATACTACCAACTTGATGAAAGATATTTTCTGGTAATGCCATAGTCAAAGTAGAATATGCTTTTATCTCGATTTCTAAAGCTTTCTTCTCTTCTTGTGAGTATTGAGAAACAGCTTTAGGAGTATATCCAATAGTATCATCACCAATCATTGGTGCAACATAAACTTCATCAAGACAATATGAGCAGTCAGGATGAACCGATCCCAAATGTGCACGAAACCGAGGTTCCCACTTGGCAAAGTCACTGAACTTCATCAATCTTGGACATTTAGAATGTGAACCTATCTCGGTATCAAGTTGCAACATCTGTTGCATCAACATGTTTTGATACGCTAATGCATACATACCGGCCATTTTTGAAAAAGAAATTCAAAAATTTAAAGGGTGTGAACAGTTATAACGAATTACGAACTGTGTTTAACGAATCAATGAAAATGTATAACGAACTGTGAATAGTGTAGCAAATCAAGTCTTAACAAAGTTAAAACTGATCAGTAACGAAGTACCTTAACGAATGAGGTGAGTGTTTTAGCGAATCAAACGTCAACTTAACGAATCACAAATAAGGTTAACGAATCACCCAAATGGCGAAACAGATAACAAATGAGATGAAGGTTTAACGAATCACAAGTCAACTTAACGAATTGACCAAACGAATTGACCAAGTCAACTTAACGAATTGACCAAACGAATTGACCAAGTCAACTTAACGAATTGACCAAACAAATTGACCAAGTCAACTTAACGAATTGACCAAACGAATTACAAAGGATTAGTTTAGCGAATCAGATGATAATCAGTAACGAATCGCCAACATAAACTTAGCGAATCACTAAGTAATGCTTAGCGAATCAGCTACAGTGGATTAGCGAATCACACTATAGCGAATCAGGTTGTTACAACCGTTTGTAACAAACTCTGACACCTTATGCCACGTGGCAAAGGTTGTTATGACATAAATCCCAAGAAGAACACGTGTCACACGAATGAGTTAATCTAGTTAACGAACTAGATAACACGAATCAATAACTCACACAAACTGGCTAACGAACAAGGTAGCGAAGTAACACTGTTGATAACGAATCACCAAGAAACATATAGCGAATCACCAGGAAGAAGATAACGAATCAAGTTCATCTTCAAATCTTCAAATCTTCAAACTAATTTCCAGAAATTATGAAGATTAACCCAGAAACCCAGAAATACCAAATTCGTAATACAACCTCGTTACTCAACCAAATTGCACAAATAACCAATCAATATTCTCGTAAACCAATTCCGAATCCAATACACATATCCTCGTAATCGATTAACACTTTAACCAAATCAATTTCACCAAAAACAAACACCCTGTTTCGGACTTAAACCGAAACCAAAACCAGATCACTCAATTCCAATTCAAACCTCAATTCCTCTTAACCACACCTATCCATACCTTAACCAACACTAATTCCATTCAATCCGTACATATATCAACCAAAATAAACTCAAATTGATTCTAAACCAAACAAAACCGAAAAACTTAATAATAATAACAATAACAATAACACTTAAAACACCAAATCAAGTGTAAAGAGCACCAACAGCTCTGATACCACTTGTTTGATCCCGTAAAACCAATCAATAACAATAACAGATCTCAGATCTGTGAATATCCGATTAGTACTAGATCTAGTTCATAATTAACACCGATTCAGTGTTGTACATATATGTATATATATTATCAATACATTAGTAGTATAATATTAAGGTGAAGCTTGAAAGAGATATGGACAGCAAAACTTCCCAAAAACTTTTTTTTCAAAACTTAACTTAAAGTGAACAGTAGTTCACTATATATAGAAGGCGACCTGGTTCGCTAACATCTCCTAGCGAACCAGCTTCCCATTCGTTACATAATTTAACATAACGAACCACCCCCTGATTCGTTAACATCCCCTAACGAATCAGGAGGGAATACATTATAATGTCTTAGTTTGCTAACATCCTTAGCGAACTAGACTTAACCTTAACGAACTAGTCTTAGTTCGCTAACATCCCTAGCGAACTAGACTTAATCTTAACGAACTAGTTAAATATAAACATTAAATGTTACATTAATTATTGTAAACTTGAATTAACCAAATAAAAATTAAATTTTAAACTGATCTCATCTCCTCGTGTAGTCATTACACATGAATCATATTGACTACGTCATCTAATAACAATTTACGCTATGTACCCCTCATCTTATAAACTTTTATCTTTATTCCTCATGATACAACGTAAATCCCCCATTTATGAAAAGCAAAGTTATTATAAGACAGTTAAACTTTTATTATTTAAATGATTTCCTCGACTTACCCTTCATCTTGTAAACCTTTATATTTGGTCCTCATAGAATATCTCACCTATGAAACCATCGTCGTCCTTGACATCAATAGTCTAGTTCTCATTACCACCGCATGTTTAGCCAAGGATTTAACTACTACAACCTCTAGAATATAAACTTAAATTCAAAACATTAATACAACCAATTCGAACTTGTTCAATAACTTCATTGATGGAAATTTTAATTCATTTACCCCTACTCATCCTCGCAACAACAACAACATTGACAACAAGTCTAAAAATAAAAACTATGTTGTTAATCAAATCAATCATCAACCTTGACAAAATCAAAGTATCCCGAGCAAGAACTCTTCATCGGTATTTCGCTCGTTATGCCCCACTAGTAACTCTTATCATCCGACTCAATCCTCATGTCGTTTTTGCACCTAATGTAATCGGTTCGATCATCCTTGCATATGCTTGCCCTACACCGCCTAATGCACAAGTTGTCTCGCAACAGCCTACCCCTTTAGCTTAACCTGATACCCCTACTACCCGTACTTGCTACCATTCAGGAGATCCTAATCCTCTCAGAGATAATTTCCCTCAGATTTTCCATGCCAATCAAGTTCAAACTATAGTTACACCCTACCACATTACCGAACAAGTTTAAACCTATCGATCCCACGTCTTTCAAGCCCCTCTCGCCATGCTAGATCATTCATATCTAACCCGAACTTACCAGATTCCGCACCCGCAATCTCAAGTTTACCAAGCATACTCTAACCAATAAACCCTCTTACAAACCGTTCACGCTCATGTTACTCAAGCAATGCCGAATCGATCTACCTCGACTGCTCAAGCTCATATGGATCAAATCACTCAAAATTCTCAAATTTCAAGGTTCCAAGTCATGCGCAACTGAAGATTTAAGCTACTAGAACACATTGCCGCTCGTCGTATTCTACCTTATTAAAGTGATTTGACTTTTATTCTTTGTATCGACTTTTTAATAAATTTTGAATTAAGTTTTTTATGAATTATTGAAGGACTAATGAGATTTTCTATTATGATGCCCCTCGAGTAAAGTTTAAAAGTATCAAAGGGTTGTTCTATAAAATTTCTCATTTTAAATAACCAAAAGATAAACTTTTGTGTGAGGCCCCATTACCGGTACCCTACTTTGGACGTTGGATTTACTCATTACCATAGTTCTAAATATCAGAGTTAATAAAAACATTTGCGGAATATTAAAAACATTCAAACCATTACATTACATAAACATTAATTCTTGTCTTAACGAGCATTCAAATCATTTAAACATAAAACATTGTCTTTTAAGATAACATAACTTTTCCTTGAGATGCCAGTGTCTTCAATTCCATGCCATGTGCTTCCCCTCAAGCGAGCTGCCTCATTCTACTCACCTGCGTGCATACTAAAAGTCAGCTACGCTGAGTGCATTCTAGTTAATCATACAACATACAATCTGTTCACATACTTGCACACATGCCCGAATGGGTGTACATTTTTCATACTTTACCTTACATGCATAGCTATCCATACTGTTTAAAGAGCATTCCGCCCTATAACATCACAGATATTATAAGGATCTGGTCCCCAACATCACAGATATTATTAGGGTCTGGTTCCCAACATCACAGATATTATTAGGGTCTGGTCCCTACCATCACAGATGTAAGGCCCCGTTACCAGTAGCCCTACTTTCGTGTTGGATTTACTCATAAACGCAGTTCTAAATATCAGAGTTAATTAAAACATTCACGGAATATAAAAGCTTTCATAAAACATTTCATAACAAAACACATCTTGTCTTAAAACAACATCTTGTCTTTCAAAATAAACAAAACATTAGACTTAAACGTCTTGAGTCTTCCGATGCCAGCCTCTTATTCAGTGCCACGTGTCTCCTCAAGCGAGCTGCCTCATCCTACTCACCTGCGTGCATACTAAAAGTCAGCTACGCTGAGTGAGTTCTAGTTAATCATACATTATACAATACACATAAACTTATATTCTTTCATTCATACTTTCATACTTTCTTTTGTATTAACTTGCTTTCATATCTTACGTTATAAAGAGCATTACGCCCTACATTCCTCGAGTATTATTAGGGCTCGGTACCCTCCTTCCTCGAGTATTATTAGGGCTCGGTACCCTCCTTCCTCGAGTATTATTAGGGCTCGGTACCCTCTTTCCTCGAATATTAGTAGGGTTCGGTTCCCTAGTTCTCGAATATTAGTAGGGTTCGATTCCCTCTTCGTTACCATACAACCATACATCATACCTCGAGTATTATTAGGGCCTGGTACCCTCTTCGTAACCATACAACCATACAACCATCCTATCCTTCTTTTATTATCACAATCATACACATAAGCATACATATCATACTTACCTTATACATAGCGTTACAACCTGACAGTACGTGCAATATCCGAAGATCGTTCACGTACCATCAAGCAGTCATTCATACATATCACATTATGCACATAAGGCATACACTTATCTCTTAGGATAAGCGTATTAACAAACATATTGAGTATGCACACAGCCCCGAAAACGTAACACATAAATGGGGCTAGAAACTCACCTGAATCCTGTTACGCTCTCCGTTAATAGTTATTCCCTTCTTGAGCTGTGCACGGCAAACTGTATAATATTTACACGTATCAATTAACTACTACTACTCATGTTGTATTTCTATCTTTATATGACCCACAACGAACGGGGGTCCGGGGGCAGCGCCCCTGGCAGCGGGGTCTAGGGGCGGCAGCCCCTAGCAGGGTCCAAGGGGCAGAGCCCCTGGCTGGGGTCGAGCTGCCAGGTCGAACTTAGCTTTAGGCGAAGTTACACCTTAGGCGAACTTAGCTTTAGGCGAAGTTAAACCTTAAGCGAACTTAGCTTTAGGCGAAGTTAAACCTTAAGCGAACTTAACTCAGGCGAAGTTAATTAGTTAGGAGAACTTGCGTGCAAGCGAAGTTAAGCTTGCAGGCGAAGTTATGGCTTTGCAGGCGAAGTTATGGTTTTGCAGGCGAAGTTTCCTAGTTCAGCTACGGGTTTAGTTTTTATCAAGCATTTTGGCGATTTAAATACCCTTGTTATGGTTCGACATCACCCACTACGTTCCCTAACCGTTTTCGGTCGTATATATATCCCGTATATACTATAAAGCTTGGACCTTTAAGTAAAAACGTTCAATACTACGTAAACTTTAAAGGTCAAGAACATACCTTTAGCGCTCGTTCGATCTTGGTTAGCTTGTTTATGCACTCTAGATCTCGTGTAATAAGATCTAATACCAACTAACGTTTACTCTCTCTCGGGTCTTGCTCGTTTATGGTGTGTGTGTGTGTTTGGAGTGTGTAGAGATTATGATGGAAATGAAATGAGGGTTTAGGGTTTTAGGTTGGTTTAGGGGATATTTATATCCATTAAAGCCCATGGACCTAAGGGCCCATTCTCATTTAACCCCTCTCAATTAATCTAAGTCCATGATCCGTTCTTTACTCGATATTAATTAATTAATAACACGAAATCACTAAACGTAACTTTCTTTATTCAACATTATAAATTTTAGGATGTTACAACAGATATTATAAGGGTCTGGTCCCTATCCTCACATATATTATTAGGGTCTGGTCCCTATCCTCACAGATATTATTAGGGTCTGGTCCCTATCCTCACAGATATTCTTAGGGTCTTGTCTCTTTGTTTCGTGCAACAGTACCATACCTGTCTTTACGTACTTTCCATGACAACACGTGCAATATCCGAAGATCGTTCACGTACCATCAACATACCATACATACATCATATATATATTCATACATACATCATTCATACATCATATATATATTCATACATACATCATTCATACATCATATATATCAATCATATCTTTAACTTCCACTTGACGGTATATGCAATATCCAAAGATCGTTCACGCACCGTCAAGCAATCACCATACATAAATCATACAAGGCATACACTTACCACTTAAGGTAAGTGTATTAACAAACACATCGAGTATGCACACAGCCCCAAAAACATAACAAGGAAGTGGAGCTAGAAACTCACCTAAACTCGGTTACGTTCACCGTTAATAGTTATCCCCTTCTTGAGTTGTGCACGACTAACTGTATAACAATTACACTTATCAATTTACTATCACTACCCATATTGTGATTCTAGTTTAATTATTACCCACAACGAACGTGGTCCGGGCGCAGCGCCCCTGGCAGCGAGGTTCTAGGGGCGGCAGCCCCTAGTGAGGTCTAAGGGGCAAAGCCCCTGGCTGGGGTCAGCTTGGAAAAAATTTATTTTCATTAAGAGTCTTAACACATTTTCCATTTGGATTTCTTGATAATATTTTACTGTTAAGCTCTTAATCCTTTAAGGTATCTCCCGTAAATCAATACAGTTCAATGGCTATTTTGTAATTAATTCATTCTTTTCTAAGTCCAGGGACTGCTATGTCATTTCATTAAACTTCTAGTTCGTTACTTGGTTCTTTAACGAATTGGTTTGTCATAACGAACTGGTCCTTGTAACGAATTGAACCCTCTAACGAACTGGTCCTTTGACGAATCAGTCCATGTAACGAATTGGACCTTCTAATTCGTTATTTCTGTTAACGAATAGTCATAGCGCATCGGGGGAAATTCGTTATCTTTTCCATAGCAAACTGGGACACGAACTAAGGCTAGTTTGTTAAGCTTCCATTAACGAATCACCTCTAGTTGGTTAACTTCCCGTTAACGAATTAGGGTTAGGTCAGAGAATGTCAGACATTCTCTGACATATCATTAACCTCGTACGCCGTTTTCCTGCGCCGTCATCGCCTGAAAAACGAGATCTTACTCGTTTTCCACCATTTTTCACCGTTTTTCGTCCAGTTCGATCCAGATCTGAGCTAGGCTGAACCCTAGGCTCAACTTAGGTTCGGTTTATACCCGATTCCACCCGGATCTCGTGACTTTAACGGTTTAACGGTGTCGGCTCGTCGTTTTGTGACTAAATCTAACGGGTTTTAGGTCATACAACATCATACTATCATTACCTTGGTTCGGGTTCGGTTTTCTATCTTAGTTCGGCTAGAGAAATGAGAGAAATTAGAAAGAGAGCTTAAGTGTGTGCTTTGGTGGTGTATGGAATATGTGTAAACGAATGAATTAAATGGGTAATTAAGCCTTATATAATTATGGATCATGGGCTTAAGCTCATGGTCTTTCCTTCTTTCCTTTATAACCCAAGTCCATAACCCATATCCATTTACCCAACACTAGCCCGACTCATAATAACTCATATTTTCATTTTTATTAACCGAACTAGAAAACGGGATGTTAAATTTTGTCTATTTAATGATGTCATACTTCAAACCTTTTCCCATAAAGGATTTCAATTCTTAAAATCATATTTTTAAAACGTTTTGTAAAACCACGCGATGGGACGAATCAAATGGACCATCCGACGATGAAAATAGTTATGGTCTGGAACATAATTATCGAAGTCTTCGTATGGAAATCATGATGCCTAAGATTGTATGTCATAATATAGAATTGAAAGTGGTTGGTATAACAGTACAAATGTAAAAATTATAAGGACATGGTGGATACTCCGCTGGTACATCCTATATATAAGTGCCTTATTAAATTTTCATTTGGAGCGTTATTTTAACTATTCAAAGTTCTGTGCTATGATAAATTTTTAAATTTGATTTTAAAATATTCCTTTCCTCAAAATTAAATGGTTTGTTATAGTATCCTTTAATTTCAGAATGGAATTTTCTAGAGTATGGGAGACTGTAACAACTCAGATTTTCTAAAATAATATACATTAACCATAACCCGAAGCGTTTTACGTTCTGGAAATTTCACCAATAAATTATCATGCTTATCGAGTCACTATTATAATTTTAATATTATCGTTTAATATTTATTGAATTTTTAAAAGTACCTTGAAATATATACAATTTTTAACCTTAAACAAACCTTGAACCAATTTTGTTCCCATATTCATACTAGAAGGACCATTCTGCAAGTCTGATAAATTACTATCAATTTTCCCAATTAACTCAAACACATACCCATTTATCCCAATCCCACAACCCATTTACCCTGATCGTATCTTGCACCTCAATTCTCGTCACTAAATTGGAAATTGAATCAATGGTTATGTTTATCATACGTATTTCGGCCTAACCGACATCTTTAATTTAGAAACAATATCAAATTAATTACGAATTGGTTATAGTATAAAGCCGACGTAATTCATTTAATAGTATACACGTTTTCTATCGATATAATTCAATTAAACTTAGATGTACAGCCCTCAACCCATCGCCGTATAAACCCCTTAACGAATTGTATTATGATGACCGTTGTATCGCGTTCTTAATCTCTTCATAGCCGGCGGCTTAAATGATCAATTAAACCATTAATATAGCATTTCCTGAGGTAATTAATTATACTATTGTGTTCGTTATGTGTCACTCGTCATTAACCCTAACTTTAATCGATCAATCATATAACGGCTTAAGCAATTAGATTTTCTGGGGTTTGTTCTTGTTCTGGGTAAAGGGGCTGTGTGGATTTAAATTTTCATTTCTGGTTCTTAACATCTGTTACACCCAACTCAGTTGGTTGGGTGTGAGTGTGTTGAACTCGAGCCGTCCATGTTGCGCGGGTTCGAGTCCCGGCAGCTTTATTTTTTGGATTTTTTTATGTAAACTAAGGTATTAATATAATTAATAACTTCAATTATATTAGTAATATTAAAAATGTAATAAGTTATTGTTATTTGTTTAAAAATCGACATGTTAACTATTTACTTTTCCGAATCTTGGCTAAACCATTTATATGTATATATATGTATATGTATTTTAGTTATTAGAAATTGTTAAAAGGTTTTTAATATATAAAAAGAGGTTTATTTTAGAATGTATACTTAAAATTCATCTTGTTATTTAACATATTAAAATATAGTACAAATTCATGTATTTTTATAAAATATCATATTTTATATAAATATTATTACTTATTATTTGTTATCTATTATTCACAATAAGTATTTAAAAGAAATCTTTATTAAAAATAAAAATATATATAAAATACCTTAAACGTGTTTTTAGATTTAAAATAAACAAATCTCGTTTTATAAACTATACAAAATTTTATAAATATTTATTTATGAATTTTATTAATAAAAATATACTATTTAATCTAATAAAATAATAACAAATCCTTGTAATATTAAACTTTCGTTAGAATGTACCCGATCATCGAATCTTGAACCTTTTTCTAATCTTAGTTTCCATTATTCAAATAATATTGATTTCTGCAATTTTTCTTTATTAGGATATCTCATCGGTATTTCCCGCAGAGCTTGATCTACCTTTATCTTTCTTGTTGAATCATTATCTCTTGCTTAATCTCTAAGGTGAGTAATCACTCCCCGTTATACTTATATTTAAACCTTTTGGGGACATGTGCGTATCTTATATATTTTTCTATTATTTAGTATTCAAAACCACAACTTTTAAACCTTGTGTGTATACCGGTTTATGCCTAACTTGTTATTTTCTTACTTGCTTTATTTAAACGCATTTTGGTGAAGTTCCGCATTGTAGTATGATCATACGACTATTTTCGGCAACCAATGTCCATTTTAATGGCACCGGTTTACTCCTTCCTTGGTAACCAATGTCCATTTAAATGAATTGGTTGCACCCTTTTCTTTATGGTTTGATTGATTGTTTATGTGATATGGCTTAACTGTTTATTCTCACAGGAACAGTTTGCATCTTTCTTTATTTATTATATATTGTTGTTGTTATGTATTAAACTGGTGTTTTACTCCCACTCAACATGTGTTGTTGATAAGCATTTCTATTTTATACGCATATACAGGCTATTGTTTGAACTAGTTGCAAGATTTTGTGAAGACTTAGTGAAGAATTTAAGCTAGAAAACTTTTAATCAAGATCATTTGTGATATAAATTGTCTTGTTGTATGATTTTGGATTTTGTACTTTGTACTTGAATTATTTGAATCATTTAATTGTATTAAATAGATATTGTCACTTTTAAATAAAGCATAATGGTACCTTGAGAGTTGTGGGCAGTCAGATCACGCCCCGGCATTTTCTCCTTAGGTTGGGGTGTGACAGCGGCGTAGTCTATGTTGACCTGGTTTGACTAACATAGCCGTGTCACGCGGGGCGAGTAGCTTAGCTCGCCGCGTGGTGCGTGTCACCCCCAACCTAAGGCGGAAATGCTGCGGCGTGAGTTGATTGTTCACAGCTCTCAATGTACTATCATGCAAAATTTAAAATGATAATATCTATTAATTAATTTCAAATATTCCAACAATATTCAAATAACAAAATACCTCAATCCATAAATAAAACGAATAAGACAGAATCAAATTATTTCTTGATATCTCTTCTCTGGCATGGCAAATCCTAAGTTTCTTCGATTGTCTTGATAAATAAAATCATACGATGATCTGCATGTGCGTTGAAAATACAAATAATTTGTCAACACGAGGTTGAGTGAGTAAAACACCAGTTATGTGAAATATATAATAAAAGAGAAAAGTGCAAATTGTATCAAGTGAGACAAGCAATTTAACCAAATGAGCATATATATAAGTTGTCGGTAAAACCATTGTCATGTGTTGGACGTTGGCTACTACGACAGTCGTATGATCATACTATTCTGTGATTTTGATGGACCTCTCCGAATGCGTATCAAGCATTTAAGCATATAAAACGTTAGGCATAAATTGGTATACACACATGATTTAACAGTTGCAATTGAGTATTATATAGTAATAAAATATCTACTAACGCATTTGTCCCCAAAAAATAAAAATTAGTAAAAGAGGGGAATGAGATACTCACCTTATCAAATGAGCAAAAAAGTTAATAATATTATAAGAACGAGGACGATAGATCAAGCTTTGACGATAAGGCCTAATAAATAATAAGTGTGGAAACAATAAATATAGATAATTGATGGATTGAAAGAAAGTTGAGAATTTTGATGATTAATCATTATTATTTTAACAGATGTGTATTACTTAGATTTATTATTTTTAAAGATCTTTTAATATAAATATTATAACTTATTATGTAAAATACATATATATATAATATATAAGTATACAAAGTTAATTTAAATCCTTTAAATATATATAGAATACATATTTATGATATATATGTATAAAAGTTATTTTAATCATTTAAATATGTAAAATCAATTTTTATTTATATAAATATTAAATAGTGAGATTTAAACAAACTTTATAATATATATATATATATATACATACATGTAAGGCCCCGTTACCGGTAGCCCTACTTTCGTGTTGGATTTACTCATAAACGCAGTTCTAATATCAGAGTTAATTAAAACATTTCGCGGAATATAAAAACTTTCGTAAAACATTTCATAGCAAAACACATCTTGTCTTAAAACAACATCTTGTCTTTCAAAATAAACAAAACATTAAACTTAAACGTCTTGAATCTTCCGATGGCAGCCTCTTATTCAGTGCCACGTGTCTCCTCAAGCGAGCTGCCTCATCCTACTCACTTGCGTGCATACTAAAAGTCAGCTACGCTGAGTGAGTTCTAGTTAATCATACATTATACAATACACATAAACTTATATTCTTTCATTCATACTTTCATACGTTCATACTTTCATACTTTCTTACTTTCATACTTTCATACTTTCTTTTGTATTAACTTGCTTTCATATCTTACGTTATAAAGAGCATTACGCCCTACATTCCTCGAGTATTATTAAGGCTCAGTACCCTCCTTCCTCGAGTATTATTAGGGCTCGGTACCCTTCTTCCTCGAGTATTATTAGGGCTCGGTACCCTCTTTCCTCGAGTATTATTAGGGTTCGGTACCCTCTTTCCTCGAATATTAGTAGGGTTCGGTTCCCTAGTTCTCGAATATTAGTAGGGTTCGATTCCCTCTTCGTTACCATACAACCATACATCATACCTCGAGTATTATTAGGGCTCGGTACCCTCTTCGTAACCATACAACCATACAACCATCCTTTCCTTCTTTTATTAACTTTATCACATTCATACACATAAGCGTACATATCATACTTACCTTACACATGGCGTTACAACCTGACAGTACGTGCAATATCCGAAGATCGTTCACGTACCATCAGGAAATCATTCATACATTTCACATTTTTCACATAAGGCATACACTTATCTCTTAGGATAAGCGTATTAACAAACATATTGAGTATGCACACAGCCCCGAAAACATAACACATAAATGGGGCTAGAAACTCACCTGAATCCTGTTACGCTCTCCGTTAATCGTTATTCCCTTCTTGAGCTGTGCACGGCTAACTGTATAATATTTATATGTATCAATTAACTACTACTACTCATGTTGTATTTCTATCTTTATATAACCCACAACAAACGGGGGTCCGGGGGCAGCGCCCCTGGCAGCGGGGTCTAGGGGCGGCAGCCCCTAGCAGGGTCCAAGGGGCAGAGCCCCTGGCTGGGGTCGAGCTTTTAGGTCAGCTTGGAAAAATTTTATTTCCATTATCTGTAACACGTATAAGGCCCACCGTCCCTATCTACGTTTACATCTATTACCTATATCACGTATAAGGCCCGCAGTCCTTAACTATGCCCTCACCTGCCAAGTCTATGTCCAACAGAAGCTAGAGGGATTTGCCATCCTAACTTACTATGTCGAACGTAGAACTCACATACCATTCGTGTACCTGTATACACATACTTCATATATACAATAATTACATTATAACATAAGAACACTCTAGGCGTTCTTCACCTCATTCATTTATCGTACTTCTTGTCGGTCCGTGCAATATCTGAAGATCGTTCACGCCCCGACAAGCATTCATTCATAACGATCATACATCATCCATTTATAACATTCATATCTTTATTTACAACCTGACAGTACGCGCAATATCCGAAGATCGTTCGCGTACCGACAATCAATCATTCATATCTATCACATATATCATATATGGCATACACTTACCACTTAAGGTAAGTGTATTAACTAATCACATCGAGTATGCACACAGCCCCGAAAAACATAACAAGGAGTGGGGCTAGAAACTCACCTGAATGCGGTTCCTTTCTCCGTTTATCGTGGTTCCTCTCTTTAACTGTGTTCTGCTAACTATATATAGGTTACACGTATCAATTAACTACTGCTACTCATGTTGTATTTCTATCTTTATATAACCCACAACGAACGGGGGTCCGAAGGCAGCGCCCCTGGCAGCGGGGTTCTAGGGGCGGCAGGCCCTAGCAGGGTCCAAGGGGCAGAGCCCCTAGCTGGGGTCAGCTTGGAAAAAATTTATTTCCATTAACTGTCTTAACACATTTTTCATTAGGTTTTTAATTTATTTTCTAATCGAACTTGACTTTAGGCGAAGTTAAACCTTAAGCGAACTTAGCTTTAGGGAAAGTTAAACCTTAAGCGAACTTAACTTTAGGCGAAGTTAAACCTTAAGCGAACTTAGCTTTAGGCGAAGTTAGCATTGAGCGAACTTAACTCAGGCGAAGTTAATTAGTTAGGCGAACTTGCGTGCAAGCGAACTTGCTTGCAGGCGAAGTTCGCTTGCAGGCGAAGTTATGCAGCAGACCCCACTGTTCATCCTAAATCCCCAAAATCATCATCATTTTACCGAGAAATCCATGGGTATGGTATTTGACTAACCCGCGACCATTCCTATGGTCGTTTTTGGATAAGGTTTGACCCGAAAACACGTAAAGTTTGGACCTTTAAGTTAAAAAACGTTCAATACTAGTTTAAGGGTTCATTTAATCTAGCCTTCTCCATTTTCGAGTTCATTACACTCGTATTTATCATCAAGTTTACAACTTTATGTTTCGTTTACACCCGATCTACTCTCGTTCTAAGTTTCAAGGCTAAACGTTAATAAAAACGTAATCTTTAAGATCAAAACGTACCTTTTCGTGTTTGTTTGGCTTAGTCACGGACCCTAGATCTTGTATTTATCTTGCGTATTGATGGATCTATCAAGAATCTCGTTTACTTGGTCTTGGATCCCACTCTCGCTCTCTGCCGTATATAGGTGTAAGTATATGTGTGTGTTTTTGAGTGTGTAGAGATTAAGATGGAATGAAATGAGGTTTAGGGTTTTATGGTGGTTTAGGGGGATATTTATATTCCCCAAGGCCCATGGACCTAAGGCCCATTATCCTTAACCCATCTTAATTAAATCCAAGTCCATGATCTTTTCCATATAAGACGTTAGTTAATATTATTAAACGCACGACAATTTAAAGCAACTTTCTTTATTTATTATTGGAATATTTAGGATGTTACAATACATAGGTATTGGATCATTTCAGAAGTGTTTTTACAGCGAGAAGTGCGAGAAGTGAAGGTGTAACTCCATTAATCCCTAATTTCACTCCCTTTATTATGTGTAGGTGCGTTGTGTAGGTGCATATGTATGTGTGTAGGTACGTATGTTTGTATATGTGTACGTATGTTTGTATATGCATATGTATGTTTGTATGTGTGTAGGTACATAGGTTTGAATGTGGCTCGGTACATTTTTATGTTTGTAGGTAGTTTTAAATGTATAATTAAGACATAAATACAACCAACCTACATATATGTATGTAACATCATATGAAAGTGAGTGAAATTAGGGATTAATGGAGTTATACCTTCACTTCTCGCTGTAATATCATTTCTCGCAATATCCATCCCCTACATATATATACATTTATACATACATATTTACACACACACATACATAGGGTTTTAGTAAAGAGGTGGAAAACACATGTATTATTGTCGGTATTAGTAAAATATTTATTATTTATCATTTATTATGGTTACTATTTATTAAAAGTGATTTCAAAGTACAACATACCAAAAATAAAACAAAAAGGGACGGCTGGGGTTCGAACCCGCAACCAGTTGTTCCCTGAGTCTTAACCAGGGATGCACCAGCTAACTGGGCTGGTGGCTAACCTATTTATAACCTCGAACTTGTTAAATATAAGCAAGAAGAAACCATTCCCGATTCACTATAAACCCTAGAATTCACCATTAGATTAATCTGTTCTTGTTTATCAAATTAATGTTGGGGTTTCTGATTACCGACCAATTATGCAAACAATACACAACAATTTACCTGCTGTGATGTTATAGGAGGGTTTAATTATGAACACAGTGATCGGCCAAGACGAGATGAAGAACACGATCAAACATAGATAGATAATATAATTAGGTATGGGGGTTATAACAGCGAGGGTTAGGGGATTCTATACGCCAGTTTAATTGAATTAATATGATCGTTCATATGCATAACAAAATCACTCTATTGTCGGCTGTGTATATTAAGAATGACGAATCAGAATTGATTGATTAACCAAACTAGGACTGTCGGTAGGCTGACATAGGCATGTACAATGTGTGATTTGAATCAATTTTCTTAATGGTTATGAGAATTGAGGTCCAAGTTACGAGTTTGTATAAACGGGTTCGGTAATCGGGTATCGGGTCTAGGTTTGGAACAGGGTAGACGGGTTTGGGAAGATGATAAACAAAGTTTGCATTTTGGTCCTTGAAGTATGACGAGGGAAACATTATGGGGTAAAACCTTAGTTTAGAGCAAGATTTGCACCATTTTGAAAGTTATAAACATATATTAAATAAATAATAAAAAATAATATTATAACAATTAACTAACTCTTTAAATGCAGTGTATTTATTTTAACCCGAACATAAAAGCGAGACTGGTAACGGTTAATAAAAATAATAATTTAAAAAACCGAGTTGTTACAGCGCGACGAGCCCACTTGTACAGATTTTCTTTGCGGGTCAACTGCCTTGACCACCTCCTTTACGATTTCTAGCCTTTTTACTCGTTTTTGCAAGTCTGGGATGAACCTAGACCTGTATCTAGTTGTTAATTAGCATCCCTTTGCATCTATTGGGTCAATACTCATTAATATTGCTGATTATTAATGCTTAAGACTAGAAATATAACTGGCTTATGCAATTACTCACTCCAACTTTGTTATTAACAAAATTCATCCTATACAAACCCCTCTAAGCTTCTGCTAATTGTTTACCACAATATTTTACACTCTCAGTTGCATTATTGTTTCCCAATTAGTGCCAAATTCTAAGTTTGACCAAAAAAGTAAAACCTGTGAAGTTCTTATTCCGTCTTTGTTATTCCATCCTCGGTAATTTATTGTCTTATTTATGTACAACTTATCTTGTGGTGATCACGATGTTGTGACCTTAGGTTGACAATCGTGGTTGTGTTTCACTACCGCCTGTCGACTCGTCTAATGTTCGGTTATAAAATTTTTATGTTAAAAACTAACTTTTTCAAAACTAATAAACCAAACAAAAATTTTCGAACACGTCACTTCATCTAACCATTTAAAACATGTTAGACAAAAACCTGACTCAAAACCAGGTTCATGTCCGACTAAAACAAACTACTTGTTTAACTTTTTTTCTTAAAATAATATTTGGTTCGGATACGAACTGAACTCATTAAAATAAACTAGCAAATATTATAACCTATATTTTTCATAACACTATAATAAATTGGCTAAAAATCAAGTAACTAATCTGTTTCTCTTAACTATTAAAAATAGAATAAAATTATACAAACTTTTCATTTATAATTTATAAACCAAACATGTCGGCCATCTTTTCTTATATTTCCTCAAACTCATTTTTATCCTAGCTATTTATTTATCTATGGTCACTCGTTAAACCGAATGTTGTCGGTTCATTCTCTGAAGGCATCTTCGCCAATTTTTTCAGTTTCTTGCTTACTTAGCGGGTGAGTTTTTCCCACCCCTTTTTAATCTTTTTAATATTTTGGGGGTAGCATATACATCCTAGCAAAACACTTACTATTTTTAGCGCATTCTGAAACTACAATTCACACCATGGAATTATCTGTTATTACTAGCTTGTATAACTATGTCTCAATGATTATTTGTTGTTATTATTTATTGTTGCCACATAGCCGCAGTAGCCTCAATAAGTATGATCATACTCTCTCATTACTATTTAGACTTTATGTCATATAGAAAAGGGCATCATCGATAATTTTGCATATTTCATTACTTGTTGGTTTAATATGCATTTTCATGGGTCTGTAAGATTTTGCCTCATATTATATTATACCAACTTGTCGCAAATTCAGTAACTATTTTTAGTTGACCTTTATTTTTTATATATATGCTACAAGTATGATTGTCTAATAGGATAATATCGAGGCCGAAGACATTAGTTTGCCTTAAGATTATTCAAATAAATTGATGTAATGGTTTAGTTTGTTTTGTTATGACATCATTTCCACTTCAAGCTTGTGTATATGAGATTTAATATTATAATGGTAGTATTGCATCTTTAATAGTTATCACATGTGTTTTGAGCAATAATTTCACCCCGTGGAATCCGTCCTTGGTCGGGGTTTGACATCTTGTTCATGTTCATTCGTTAAGAAAACGAATGTGTTTATGTCGGTTTTTTAATATTCTGAATGGATAGTTCGAGCATATACAAACACAATCGATAGGTGAACGCATACCAACTAAAAGTAAATGTATTTCCAAATTAAAGTCTAAAAATACCATGATCATTAAATCCTACATTTAAAAGGTAACAAAGATATACAATAAAAGGTCTTAAGTATGAAATTCAAAGTGATTTTTAAATTATTTTAAATGATAAATAAACTTATATGAATATATAAATGAACAAACAAAAATGAACATACATAAACGAATGAACATATAGTTAAACGGGACATGTTTGTTCGTTTAATTTAATTAAAAAAGAATGGTTTCCCCATTATGGTTCATTGCATGTTCGGTTCCCTTACACGTCTAATTGCAAGAACTTTAACTCAAAAAAGTCTCTTCCACAATGGAATGCAAATCAAATAGGTAATAATCAAAGCATTTGAATACCCTTGTAAATCAAATTTTTGGTTATCAGATCTAGGAAATTAAATAAAGATGGATAATGGTAGTGAAGAATCAACAAATTTAGAAAATAAATAAATGATACTTTCAAGATCGAAAGGATTTTGAGGAGAATCATACTGAATATGTAGAAGTGTTGTCTAGGTTTTGTGTTGTGGAAACATCATACGAGCCAAGATCTAGTCGCAAATGGATACATCAATGATATATAAGACTATAATAACGATGATCGAATTGAATGATTGCTTTATTGATAACGTTAAGGATTCATAAATTAATACATACATACGATTAAGCTCGATTCTAAATAAAATCGGACAGCCTGATGTTACTTGTGGAATAAATAAGCACAAGCCTCTATGCATATTCTCTAACTTAGCCTATTTATAGGCCATCCACATTCTCTAGGCCACATTCGTTAACATGACTAACGAATGAGCATCTCCACTAGCAAATGGCCTCTCATTCTCTAACACCCTTAGCAAATGAACATTACTGTAAGGCCCCGTTACCGGTGCCTCACTTTTCACGTTGGATTTACTCATTAACATAGTTCTAAATATCAGAGTTAATAAAAATATTCGTGGAATATTAAAAACATTCAAACCATATATTATATAACCATCATTTATTATCTTTAAGAGCTTTCAAATCATTTAAACATAAAACACTGTCTTTTAGAGTAACATAACATAATATAACATTTCCTTGTGATGCCAGTATCTTCAATTCCACGCCATGTGCTTCCCCTCAAGTGAGCTGCCTCATTCTACTCACTTGCGTGCATACTAAAAGTCAGCTACGCTGAGTGAGTTCTAGTTAATCATACAACATACAATCATCTCGCATACATGCAAACATGCCCGAAGGGGTATACCTCATTCATACCTTACTTTACATACATAAATATCCATACTACTTAAAGAGTCTTTCGCCCTATAACCTCACAGATATTATAGAGGTCTGGTCCCCAACATCACATATATTATTAGAGTCTGGTCCCTACCATCACAGATATTATTAGGGTCTGGTCCCTACCATCACAAATATTATAAGGGTCTAGTCCCTATCCTCACAGATATTATAATGGTCTGGTCCCTATCCTCACATATATTATTAGGGTTTGGTCCCTATCCTCACAGATATTATTAGGGTCCGGTCCCTTTGTTTCGTGCAACTGTACCATACATGTCTTTACGTACCTTCCATGACAACACGTGCAATATCCGAAGATCGTTCACGTACCATCAACATATCATACATACATCACTCAAACATCATATATATTCATACATACATCATTCATACATCATATATATTCATACATATATCATTCATATTCATACAAGGCTTACACTTACCACTTAAGGTAAGTGTATTAACTATCACATCGAGTATACACACTGCCCCGAAAACATAACAAGGAAGTGGGGCTAGAAACTCACCTGAACGCGATTACGTTCACCATTTATAGTTAATCCTTTCTTGAGCTGAGCACGACTAACTGTATAATCATACATATATTAAATATGGTTCTAGCACTTCTTATCATCTCTTAATTAATCTCACGTATCTAAGCCGGTTTTACTTCACTAGATCGTTACCGGTTATTTAATCGTTACTCATTAACCTTTAAAGGTGTCTTTCATAAATCATCAAAGTACAAGGACTATTATGTCATTATCTCATTCTTTTCTAAGTCCAGGGACTGTTCTGTCATTATTTTAAACTTCTAGTTCGTTACTCAGTTATTTAACGAATTGACTTATCATAACGAACTGGTTCTTGTAACGAACTGGACCCTCTAACGAACTGGTCCTTATAACGATTAGTCCATGTAACGAATTAGACCTTCTAATTTGTTATCTCTTTTAACGAATGATTGTAACGAATCAAGGGTATTTCGTTATCTTTTCCCATTAACGAATTGAATACGAACTAAAGCTAGTTCGTTATGCTTCCTTTAACGAATTTCTTAGCGAATCACCCCTTGTTCGTTAACTTCCCGTTAACGAATTAGGGTTAGGTCAGAGATGTCAGAACACTCTCTGACATCCATCTAACCTCATACCACTTTCCGGCGCCGCCTTTGCCGGAAAACCGGGATCTCACTGGAAAAGCGAGATCCTGCTTATTTCTCCATCGTTTTC
Source organism: Bidens hawaiensis (assembly GCF_021521415.1). Taxonomy (NCBI): domain Eukaryota; kingdom Viridiplantae; phylum Streptophyta; class Magnoliopsida; order Asterales; family Asteraceae; genus Bidens; species Bidens hawaiensis. The sequence continues at coordinate 132,796 of NW_027494828.1, forward strand.
ACCGTTTTTCGTCCCGTTCGATCCAGATCTGAACTAGGGTGACCCCTAAGCTCATCCTAGGTTTGGTTTATACCCGATTCCACCCGGATCTCGTGACTCTAACGGTTTAATGGTGTCGGCTCGTCGTTTCGTGACTAAATCTAACGGGTTTTTGTTCATACAACATCATACTATCATTACCTTGAATCGGGATCGGTTTTCTATCTTGGATCGGCTAGAGAAATGAGAGAAATTAGAGAGAGAGCTTAAGTGTATGTTTTGGTGGTGTATGGAATATGTGTAAATGAATGATAAATGGGTAATTATGACTTATATAATTATGGATCATTGGCTTAAACCCATGGTCTTTCCTTCCTTCCTTCATAACCCAAGTCTATAACCCATATCTATTTAACCCAACACTAGCCCGACTCATAATAACTGGTATTTTCATTTATTAAATGAAACTAGAAAACGGGATGTTACAAGTCTCCCCTCCTTAAAGAGGTTTCGTCCCCGAAACCTAACTATTACTAAAACAAATCTGGATAAAACTTGTGCATCTCTTCGTCAACTTCACAAGTAGCATCCGATCCTTTGCGATGCTTCCATATCACTTTCACTAGGGGTATAACCTTGCGTCGGAGTTGGTATTCCTTGCGATCAACTATCTCGATTGGTTGCTCAATGTAGTTCAGCTGTTCATCAACCTCAATGTCCATTAATGGCACATGAGACGTGTCATCGGCTAGATATTTTCTTAGATGAGAGACATGAAATGTAGAATGAATTCCTTCCAACTATTCTGGCAAGTCTAGCTTGTAAGCTACTTCACCTACTCGATCTAAAATATCGAACGGTCTAATGTACCTCGGACTCAGCTTTCCTCTCTTCCTAAAACGAATAATTCCTTTCCAAGGCGAGACCTTTAGCATCACATTGTCACCAACGTTAAACTCGATCGGTCATCGCCGCTTATCAGCATAGGACATCTGACGATCTTGTGCTTCTTTTATTCTTTCCTTGATCTGCTCAAACTTTGACGAGGTTTCTCGAACAACTTCCAAACTTCCCATCTCCTTCTGACAAATCTCTCCCCAACATACTGGGGTTCTACATCGTCTTCCATACAACATTTCAAACGGTGGCATACCAATACTTGAATGGTAGCTGTTGTTATAAGAGAACTCTGTCAGATGCAGATGATCATCCCAACTCCCTCCAAAGTCTAAAACACAAGCACGTAGTATATCCTCAAGGGTTTGGATTGTCCTTTTAGATTGTCCATCTGTTTGAGGATGATACGCCGTACTGATGTTCAATCTCGTTCCCATAGCTTCATGGAACTTCTTCCAGAATCTTGACGTAAAATGAGTATCTCTATCGGAGACGGTCGACAACGGTACTCCATGCTTAGATAAAACCTACTTAATGAACAAGCTTTCTAACGTTTCTGACGAGATAGGCTCTCGTATAGGCTAAAAGTGAGCACTCTTGGTCAAACGGTCCACAATCACCCAGATGGTATCATGATGCTTAACTCTACGAGGTAGCTTAGTTATGAAATCCATAGTAATGTGTTCCCATTTCCATTCTGGTACCTCCAAAGGTTGCATCATTCCATAACGTTTTTGGTGCTCCGCTTTTACCTGTAAACAAGTTAAGCACTTACTGACATAATCTACTACATCATTCTTCATTTCTGGCCACCAGTAGTCTCTCTTCAAATACTGATACATCTTAGTAGTTCCTGGATGAATTGAATACCTTGACCTATGAGCCTCGTCTGAGATTCGACTTCTGAGATCTCCATGGTGTGGAATCCACATACGGTCAAACATAGTCTTAACACCATGCGTGTTCTCCATCAACTCGTCTTGCTGACCGAAAATCCTTTCTTTCTTCACTAGCCCTTCATCTATCAGCATCTTTGAATGCACTTGGATGATTTCTTTAAATAGACTTGAGTTCATAATCAACTGGTATGACTTCACTGTTGCAATAACTTCTTCATTCTTGCGGCTTAGCGCGTTGGCGACCACATTAGCTTTACCAGGGTAGTACTTAATGTCGCAGTCGTAATCCTTTATCAGTTCTAACCATCTTCTCTGCCTCATGTTCAGCTCTTTCTGTTCGAAGAAGTACTTTAAACTTTTATAATCTGTATAAATTGTACACTTAGTACCGTACATGTAATGCTCCATATCTTGAGAACATGCACTACTGCTGCTAGCTCCAAATCATGCATCGGATAAGTACTCTCGTGGACTTTCAACTGTCTGGCGCATAAGCTATAACCTTTCCTCATTGCATCAGCACGCAACCTAACCCACGATACTAAGCATCAGTACAAACAACCAAATCCTCGTCACCATCGGGTAAAGTAAGGATTGGAGCTTGCGTGAGTCTTTTTTTTAATTCCTCAAAAGCTTCTTCTTGAAACTTACCCCAACTGAATACTATCGACTTTCGGGTCATACCGGTCAATGGTGCGGCAATCTTGGAGAAACCTTCAATGAATCTCCTATAGTAGCCAGCTAACCCAAAGAAGCTTCATATATCAGTCGGATTCTGCGAAGTCTTCCAATTTGTTATCGCCTCAATCTTAGCTAGGTCAACTGAAATCCCTTCTGGATTAATCACGTGACCTAGAAATTGCACTTCTCGCAACCAAAACGCACACTTCGAAAACTTGGCATACAACTTGTCGCTCTTCAGAGTCTCCAATACTTCCCTCAGATGCTCGACATGATCAGACTCGCACTTTGAATAGATTAATATATCATCGATGACGACGATAACTGACTTATCCAACATCGGCCAACACACCTTATTCATCATATCTCTTAATGTTGCATGAGCATTTGTTAGACCGAATGACATTAAGAGGAACTCGTAGTGACCATACCGCGTCTGAAACGCTATTCTAGGGATGTTTGCCTCTTTCACTTTCAATTGATGGTAGCCTGATCTGAGATCTATTCGTGAAAACCAACTTGAACCTTGCAGTTGGTCAAACAAGTCATTAATCGTTGGAAAATGATATCTATTCTTTACCGTAAGCTTGTTCAACTAGCGATAGTCTATGCACATTCTCATACTTCCATCCTTCTTCTTCACGAACAACACTGGCGCACCCCAAGGGGTAACACTTGGTCTTATGAAACCTTTGTCGAGGAGTTCTTGCAGTTGGGACATCAATTCTTTCATCTCGGACGGTGCTAGACGGTAAGGCGCTTTTGCGACGGGCTAGGCACCTGGTATTAAATCTATCTGGAATTCTATCTCTCGCTCCGATGGCAACCCCGGAAGATCCTTTGGGAATACATCTGGGTAGTGTCACACGATAGGAACATCTTTCATTTCTTTCGTCTCAGCCGTAACGTTGACAACATACGCCAGGTAGGCACCTCACCCTCATCTTAATAACCCTTCGGCTTTTATCATTGCAATGACGTTAAGCCCTGAACTTTCCTTATCACCTTAAATCATCACCTCACTACCATCCAGGGACTTTAGCTTTATTATCCTACTCTTACATACTATCTGAGCTTCCTAATCAGACATCCAATCCATTCCCAAAACTACATCGAACCCTCCCAAGGTTATAACATACAACATAACAGGGAACTCATGCCCCTCTAACTCTATCTTATAGTCCTTAACCATTTTGTTATTTTAACTGAAGTGTCACTAGCGGTTTCTACTATAAAGGTTTCAAACACTTGGCAACATTTCATTTTAGCCATTTTACTAAATGTCGTAGCTACAAAAATTCTATTCGCACCTGAATCAAATAATACGGAAGCAGAAATATCGTTTACTAAGAACGTACCAGTCACAACATCAGGAATTTTCCTAGCTTGTTCTTGGGTCAGCATGTAGGCTCTATTCCTCGGCCTTGCTTGCTCGGCATCTTTCCTTCCACTCCCTCCAGACTCACCATCGGTGCACTCCCTTGCCATATGGCCCGTCTTGCCACATTTGTAACACGCTGGCTTTGCACTACACTCATTGGCATAATGCCCTACCTTTCCACACTTATAACACGCATCGGACCCCATCATGTATTCCCCTCCATGAGCCTTTCCACATTTGGGAAAAACATCGGAACTCCTACCCTACTTGCACTCAACACCGTGCATCTTTCCGCAAGTCTTACACGACCTTCTCCCAAACTCACGGCTGTTTGTTCTTGGGGTTCCACAACTGAGTACCGGGTCGTTTAGCAGGAGCGACCAACTTCTTATCCTTTTTCTCTTCCACTACCACCTCTTATGCTGACAAGTCATCATAAACCATTTCCGCCAGCCCTACAGCAAAATCAAAAGTACATGGTCTACCAGCCTTGAGCAAGATGCAAAAATTCTGCGGCAATCCCGTAAGGTAACACTTGATCCGCTTGGCCTCAGTGTTCACCATGTCCGGCACCAACCTTGACATGCGGTTGAATTCAGTGGTGTACTCGCGTTGTGTCATCGTACCCGCCCTTAGACTCAAGAACTTCATCTCAACCCTTTCAACCTCAGCATCAGCACAGAATAACTTAATCACTAACTCCTTCAGATTATCCCACCTCAAAGCCTTGATCTCTTCTCGACTATTCCTCTGTTCAATCGACTCCCACCAGTACATTGCCTCATCACCGAATGATTAGGTAGCATAACCCACAGCTTGATCGGGACAACATTCGCTAATTTGGATAACCTTGTCCATCGCGGTTATCCATTGGAGAGTAGCGATTGCGTCTCCCAAGCAAGTTAGCTTTGGTGGGTCACAGCCTTTGAAAGACTTATAGTTGCACCCACCTCGGCCTCTTTTCTTATCATCAACCTTCACTGACTTAACCGCACTTGATTCTTCCCTCTCTCTTTCATCATCTTTCTTACCATCTCCTTCTGCCCCTCAGTGGTTCTCTCACGGCCTCCAGCAGACCCTTCAGGGTTCATGTTCTTTACAGCTGTTGCTACCGCTTGAGCAATGGCAGCTTGAATTGCTGGATCTAGTTGAACCCCTTCATTGTTACTCGGATTTCGACCTGCTGCACTTCCTTCTCCCTCTAGGTTAGTAGTTGATCCTACCGACGGTTCTCTGACAACGCGTGGCCTACCACGACGTCCCGTACGGCCTCTCATTCCAGCAGCTTTCTTAGCTCCAGCCATTCGTATTCTATAAGGAAACACAAACGTCATCAATTAAGGAACCATTTAGTACAAGGATATTAAGGATAACAGGTAATAACAGTGGCCAGCTGTGATTAGCTGATCACATTACTCTCCGTGTCCTATACACTTCCCTTTGTGAGTCCACTTTTGCTAGTTCTACTTTTAACAGTTAGGTAATCAAACAATCAGGAAATCCTATCCCTACATACACATAACCTTTCTTTAGCAGTTAAGTTAACATTACCATACATTATTTAATCATACACTTTACCATTACTGAGCTTGCTTGAGTGACATATGGCATTCTTGTACTGGCATCTTCTTTCTTTTATTACTTTTATCCCTTTCTCTGTTCGAGTCTAAGCATGTAAGATGCTTAAATCTCTCGAACTTTGCTCTGATACCAACTTGTAAGGCCCCGTTACCGGTGCCTCACTTTTCACATTGAATTTACTCGTTAACATAGTTCTAAATATCAGAGTTAATAAAAACATTCGTGGAATATTAAAAACATTCAAACCATATATTACATAACCATCATTTCTTATCTTTAAGAGCATTCAAATCGTTTAAACATAAAACACTGTCTTTTAGAGTAACATAACATAAGATAACATTTCCTAGAGATGCCAGTAAAGTCAGCTACGCTGAGTGTGTTCTAGTTAATCATACAACATACAATCATCTCACATACATGCAAACATGCCCGAAGGGGTATACATCATTCATACCTTACTTTACATACATAACTATCCATACTACTTAAAGAGTCTTCCGCCCTATAACCTCACAGATATTATAGGGGTCTGGTCCCCAACATCACAGATATTATTAGGGTCTGGTCCCTATCATCACAGATATTATTAGGGTCTGGTCCCTACCATCACAGATATTATAAGGGTCTGGTCCCTATCCTCACAGATATTATAAGGGTTTGGTCCCTATCCTCACAGACATTATTAGGGTCTGGTCCCTATCCTCACAAATATTATTAGGGTCTGGTCCATTTGTTTCGTGCAACTGTACCATACCTAGCTTTACGTACCTTCCATGACAACACGTGCAATATCTGAAGAGCGTTCACGTACCATCAACATATCATACATACATCACTCATACATCATATATATTCATACATACATCATTCATACATCATACATATTCATACATACATCATGCATATTCATACAAGGCATACACTTACCACTTAAGGTAAGTGTATTAACTATCACATCGAGTATGTACACTGCCCCGAAAACATAACAAGGAAGTGGGGCTAGAAACTCACCTGAACGCGATTACGTTCACCATTTATAGTTAGTCTTTTTTGAGTTGAGCACGACTAACTGTATAATCATACATATATTAAATACGGTTCTAGCTCTTCTTATCATCTACTTAATTAATCTCACGTAACAAGTCCAGAGACTGTTCTGTCACTATGTTAAACTTCTAGTTCGTTACTCAGTTCTTTAACGAATTTACATATCATAACGAAGTGGTTCTTGTAACGAACTGGACTGTAACAACATGAAAATTTCGAGTTCAAATTATCAACTTTCCAAAGTCTAGGGACTAAATTTGCTAAATTCCAGAGTTGATGGTTTAAAATGAAAATTATGATTTCCTGACCCATCGCCACGCGATGAGTCAGAGGAGAGCCCCATCGCGTATCGTGATGGGATACCTGACACAACGTGACACGTGTGCCACGTGGCACACGGTGGCACTGGTTATCGCCACGTGTCACCACGTGGCAACACTGCTGCCACGTGTTGCCACGTGTAGCGGTGCCTGCCACGTGTCAACACGTGGAAGGTCTACGCTGTGAGTCAGCAGACCTATATCGCGATACACGATAGGTCTGCTGAGGAACCTATCGTGTATCGTGATAGGGACCAAAATTTCGTCTATAAATAGCAGCCAAAGGGCTGCTCATTTCCACATCCCACACTCAGCTTTCCACTCTCTCTCTAACTTCTAACTAAAACCCGACAATCATATAAACGACCCACCTCGATAAGCGTGCCTCGAATCTTGTTTGTGTACCGACGTTTCCTTGAAGTTGTGCGACCCTCAACCTACATTCAAGAAAAGGTGTTTGTTATAATGGCAATGAGTTGCGACGAGTCTTGAAGTTGGCGTTATCGTTTAACGACCAAAGTTGAAGAAGAAGCGAAGCGGCGTTAAAGTGCTGCACAAGTCCCTAGGGTTTCTATACGCCACTAAGGTTAGGCATAATGATGAATTCAATATAAGTCAATATTATATTAAAGGCTTAAGCCTTAAGTCGAGGATATACTCGATACCTCGATAAAAGAAAAGAAACGAAAACATAACAAAGAAACGAAAGAAACTATAATTATGAATAATATTGAGATAACATATATATGTGTGTAAGTATATATGTATATATATATTCTTTGTTATAAAATTATTATTAAATGAATAAGAGTATTCTTAAATAATAAAAGAAAAAGAATACGTTTCTTGGAGAAGAAGAAACGTCGGGTTTTAAATATAAACTAAAGGTTTATAATTTACTTTTAAACTAAAGGTTTTTAAGTAAATAAGAATGAACTAAAGGTTCAATCGAGGATTGAGATATATGACTAAAGGTCTTAAGACGGATCGTGTATCCGACTAACAAAAAGTTATACTCGTACTATAGGTGCTAGATAACAAAGAAGAGGGAAAGACCCTCGGACAGTGTATTGAAGTTGATCTAAAAGAGAAGGCTATACTCGTACTATAGGTGCAAGATACCAAGGGAAAGACCCTTGGACGGTGAGTGAAGCCGATCCTAAAGAGATAAGGTGAATACGCCCCCAAACTTATACTTATTTAAAAATGAGTCAAACATGTTATTTGAAATTGTTTACAAGGACTATGTGTTTCTAAAACCGTTATAAATAAAGGGTATAAACCTAGCCCTCAGGCTGTGGTATACGTATGTGTGGATCCTTACATAGGTGGTACTATGAGATGTATGGGCATGATCGCAACACCCTTGGTCGTAGGACGCTCTCCTGCAGGGAGTACGACCTTATGTGTATATTTACGGGTACTTAACTAAGTCGAACGATGCGGTGTTTGCTGAGGTGACCTAGCGTAGAGGCTCATATTTATAATGTGTTATTTGACTTTGTTATTCCTAAGCCACGTTGGGCCGAGGAAGGCGTAGTCTCAAGGGGTAATAAAGTAAAAGAAATGATGAATTCAATAAGCCACGATGCTCAAGTCCCAAGGGTTTCTATACGCCACAAAGGTAATAAAGTAAAAGAAATGATGAATTCCTAAGCCACGCTTCTCAAGTCCCAAGGGTTTCTATACGCCACTAAGGCTAGGCGTAATGATGAATTCTATATAATTCAATATTAGATTAAAGGCTTAAGCCTTAAGTCGAGGATATACTCGATACCTCGATAAAAGAAAAGAAACGAAAACATAACAAAGAAACGAAAAAACTATAATTATGTATATTATTGAGATAACATATATATGTGTGTACGTATATATGTATATATATTCTTTGTTATGAAATTATTATTTAATGAATAATAGTATTCTTAAATAATAAAAGAAAAAGAATACGTTTCTTGGAGAAGAAGAAACGTCGGGTTTTTAGTATAAACTAAAGGTTTTTAAGTAAATAAGAATTGAACTAAAGGTTCAATCAAGGATTGAGATATATGACTATAGGTCTTAAGCCGGATCGTGTATCCGACTAACAAAAAGTTATACTCGTACTATAGGTGCTAGATAACAAAGAAGAGGGAAAGACCCTCGGACAGTGTATTGAAGCTGATCCAAAAGAGAAGGCTATACTCGTACAATAGGTGCAAGATACCAAGGGAAAGACCCTTGGACGGTGAGTGAAGCCGATCCTAAAGAGATAAGGTGAATACGCCCCCAAACTTTTACTTATTTAAAAATGAGTCAAACATGTTATTTGAAATTGTTTACAAGGAACTATGTGTTCCTAAAACCGTTATAAATAAAGGGTATAAACCTAGCCCTCAGGCTGTGGTATACGTATGTGTGGATCCTTACATAGGTGGTACTATGCGATGTATGGGCATGATCGCAACACCCTTGGTCGTAGGACGCTCTCCTGCAGGGAGTACGACCTTATGTGTATATTTACGGGTACTTAACTAAGTCGAACGCTGCGGTGGTTGTTGAGGTGACCTAGCGTAGAGGCTCATATTTATAATGTGTTATTTGACTTTTTTATTCCTAAGCCACGTTGGGCCGAGGAAGGCGTAGTCTCGAGGGGTAATAAAGTAAAAGAAATGATGAATTCAATAAGCCACACTGCTCAAGTCCCAAGGGTTTCTATACGCCACTAAGGTAATAAAGTAAAAGAAATGATGAATTCCTAAGCCACGCTTCTCAAGTCCCTAGGGTTTCTATACGCCACTAAGGCTAGGCGTAATGATGAATTCTATATAATTCAATATTATATTAAAGGCTTAAGCCTTAAGTCGAGGACATACTCGATACCTCGATAAAAGAAAAGAAACGAAAACATAACAAAGAAACGAAAAAAACTATAATTATGAATATTATTGAGATAACATATATATGTGTGTAAGTATATATGTATATATATATTCTTTGTTATGAAATTATTATTTAATGAATAATAGTATTCTTAAATAATAAAAGAAAAAGAATACGTTTCTTGGAGAAGAAGAAACGTCGGGTTTTTAATATAAACTAAAGGTTTTTAAGTAAATAAGAATTGAACTAAAGGTTCAATCAAGGATTGAGATATAAGACTAAGGGTCTTAAGCCGGATCGTGTATCCGACTAACAAAAAGTTATACTCGTACTATAGGTGCTAGATAACAAAGAAGAGGGAAAGACCCACGGACAGTGTATTGAAGCTGATCCAAAAGAGAAGGCTATACTCGTACTATAGGTGCGAGATAGCAAGGGAAAGACCCTTGGACGGTGAGTGATGCCGATCCTAAAGAGACAAGGTGAATACGCCCCCAAACTTTTACTTTTTTAAAAATGAGTCAAACATGTTATTTGTAATTGTTTACAAGGAACTATGTGTTCCTAAAACTGTTATAAATAAAGGGTTTAAACCTAGCCCTCAGGCTGTGGTATACGTATGTCTGGATCCTTACATAGGTGGTACTCTGCGATGTATGGGCATTGTAACGATTCCGACTAAACCAGGTATACCCTAACCGGTAGACAGTAGTTACGTTATGTTTAATGTTGGGTACATGAATTACCATAGTAATTATTCGAGAATACTTGGTTCACTGTATTGATTGTACGTGAATATATAATTCATCGTATTGAATATGCGATTAATCGATCGATAGTTTTTGAAACCCGAACGAATCGAGGGTTCAATTATAGACGATATCTATAATATTTAGTGATTTTATGAAACATTAATGCTTCGGGATAAGTAAAGTATGGCACAGAAAAAGAATTTCGATTTAATGGTACGTCGGTACGTTAAACGAAACCTTTAATACCAAACCGAGCAAGAGACAATCGATCAAGCCAAAAAAGATGCGCAATTATTAATAATATGATGTTTTAAGTTAATGAATGTCATGGTCTAAGCTTTTAAAGTTTTTAAATTGGTTTTATATAAATTTCATTTTTAAGCCGAAAACGACCGTTTTAGCCTCGTTTTAAGTTAAATTAAACATTTAACCGAAACTAAACGAATTGATGCTTTAACCTTATTCGAAAATAAATACGCTTTGAACGTACATATATAAGTGTTTTAAAATACTCAAAATGACTCCACCAAAGCTAGTTAAAATATTTCCCCTACTCCGTTTACTACTTTCATATTTTTACTAGTGGTGTCGTAAATCTATCGTATCATTATAACAACAAATAATAATAATAATAATAATAATAATAATAATAAATAAAAATAAAATATGTTTATGCATATAAAATTAATATGAATATAGTAACGTAAGCTAATAAAATATAGTAAAAACAATATCAAATAAATCTTTGATTGACAATACAAGACAAGTTCTCAAACTTCGACTTCAATTATTGATGTAACCCAAGAGAAATTTTGTTTACAAACAGTCCACATATAAAACAATAAACAAAGTGGAGCAGAAGTGTTATTTTTTTTTCTGTTGTTGACATCATTCATTCATTGCTCCTGTTCTTGAATATTTGGGTTCAGATCATAATTTTCTATCTTCTTAAACAAGCAATTGATCATGCATGTGACTCCATCCCTTAGCAATCATACATGTTTCTCAAGATATTTTTACCTAGTATAAAAACGGGCATTGCCTAAACATGCAGCTCAGATGATCCTTTCAACCCAAATAGGTTCGGCAACCCCAACCAACCCTTTTTCCTATACTCTCAACCCAAAGCTAGGAGACATCACCACTCATCACCCCCACCGCGTGCCGCCGTAGCCAACCACTAGAAGTACCGCGTAAACTACTAACCGGCGTTGTAGATTTTTTTTACGTTAATCGTCGCCACTCACCACTGGTATAGCAGCCACCACCATCCGCCGTCTCCGCCTCCATAACATCTCTGTTCCTCTGTTCGGTCTCAAACAAGTGAAGGAATCACCGCCACTGCTACTCGTTTTCGGCAACACCGTCGTACCCAACAAAGCCGTAATCACCGCCGTCATCACCATCATTAAACGACACCACCATCACCGCCATAAGCCAACCTGTCGCACCCAACATCGTCGCTCACCATCATTGCTATAACTGATTTGGGACCTTTGTAGGTAATTACTTCTGCCTTTGGCATCTGAACAATTTTTTGCGTGTGTGTATAAGAGATAACACCAGTGACAACTCTTAGCCATAATTTATTTGATAACACCATAATAATATGCATTAATAAAATGTATTGGTCCTGATTATTAATTTACACAATGCCTGCTTTAGTTCTTAAAAACGTGGCTGCTAACAAACAGGACAGGGGTTCCATCCTCATGTTGACAAGCAATATAACAAAACAGGTTTTTATGCAAATCAAGCTTATGGTTAACTAGGAAAAAAAAAATTATTTGTGAAACCTTAATGAAAACCGGTGTTTCGAATATATAAAATATAAGCCATATTATATGGAAAAATGTTTTCTAGAAACAAAATATATAATTATATATAGTTTAATGATTAAAAAAAACCGTGTTCAGATATAAAAACCGAACATAGTGATATGACGCAAAAACAACATTATTATTTATATAAGTATATGTAATTGTAAATCACAAAAGTTGTCACCAACGAGTCTTCGAATCACTATTAGTAAAATTAAATGGGTTTAACTAGTTGGGTGAATCGCGGTCATGAAACACTTATGAGTCGGAAATGAAACATAAGACCTAAATTTCTGTTGCATGTTATAGGGTACTTGTAGGACAAGACTTGGATTTTAATTATCTAGTGCACATTTGAGAATCAGGTGAGTTTCACGAGCCCCTTTTTCTGAATTGTTTTTAAATATTTTCTAGGGGCGGAAGCATGTTACTACTGAAATGTTTAAGTACATACTGAACGCATGGATTTGCGTGGATTTATATATATTTTATTGTACGGGAATCGTACGGAAATGTACTAAGATGGTAATTGTCTGAGTTGCTAACATTCTAAGGCCCCGGAACACGAGTGATTAACTGAAAGCCGGTAGAGTGTGGATAGTACTATTGGTCTGACAAACCCAACTGGTCCGGCATGGATTTGCTGATGTTTCCCAGCCAGTTGCACATGTCTATTTTGTTGTTATATATTTTGCTATGTAATGTTAGACATAGCGGTTTGGGGCAGGTCCGTGGGCGGAGTATGCCACGGGGTTGTGTGTGGATAGTCAGAGGTTTCACTTGTGGGCTCAGCATAATTACATCGATAATATTATATTTTGATATGGATTTATCATGGTTTACTCGAATTGTGAAACTCACCAACTATTCGTAGTTGACCCATTTTCTCACATGCTTTTCAGGTACGATTAAGATGAAGTGTTTGCTTACGTGCTAAGTGCTTGATGTGTGTAAGATTTGCGTGCGGGATGTTATGATACATTATATTAAAAATAATTATGTATCGTATTGTATGATGTGTGTATCACCAAGACAGTAATGAAATATGAGATAATGTAATTTGAAGTATATTAATGTATTCCGTTTTCTTTATAAACAATGTGGTTGATATCAGAGGTGTCTGTTGCATCCCGTGTACGTTTCCGCTGCGGTTACGGGGTGTTACAGGCATGATCGCAACACCCTTGGTCGTAGGACGCTCTCCTGCAGGGAGTACGACCTTATGTGTATATTTACAGGTACTTAACTAAGTGGAACGCTGCGGTGTTTGCTGAGGTGACCTAGCGTAAAGGCTCGTACTTATAATGTGTTATTTGACTTTGTTATTCCTAAGCCACGTTGGGTCGAGGCAGGCGTACTCTCGAGGGGTAATAAAGTAAAAGAAATGATGAATTCAATAAGCCACGCTGCTTAAGTCCCTAGGGTTTCTATACGCCACTAAGGTAATAAAGTAAAAGAAATGATGAATTCCTAAGCCACGCTACTCAAGTCCCTTGGGTTTCTATACGCCACTAAGGCTAGGCGTAATGATGAATTCTATATGATTCAATATTATATTAAAGGCTTAAGCCTTAAGTCGACGATATACTCGATACCTCGATAAAAGAAAAGAAACGAAAACATAACAAAGAAACGAAAAAAAACTATATTTATGAATATTATTGAGATAACACATATATGTGTGTAAGTATATATGTATATATATAATCTTTGTTATGAAATTATTATTTAATGAATAAGAGTATTCTTAAATAATAAAAGAAAAAGAATACGTTTCTTGGAGAAGAAGAAACGTCGGGTTTTTAATATAAACTAAAGATTTATAATTTACTTTTAACTAAAGGTTTTAAAGTGAATAAGAATTGAACTAAAGGTTCAATCAAGGATTGAGATATAAGACTAAAGGTCTTAAGCCGGAACGTGTATCCGACTAACAAAAAGTTATACTCGTACTATAGGTGCTAGATAACAAAGAAGAGGGAAAGACCCTTGGACAGTGTATTGAAGCTGATCCAAAAGAGAAGGCTATACTCGTACTATCGGTGCGAAATAGCAAGGAAAAGACCCTTGGACGGTGTGTGTTGCCGATCCTAAAGAGACAAGGTGAATACGCCCCCAAACTTTTACTTATTTAAAAATGAGTCAAACATGTTATTTGAAATTGTTTTCAAGGAACTATGTGTTCCTAAAACCGTTATAAATAAAGGGTATAAACCTAGCCCTCAGGCGGTGGTATACGTATGTCTGGATCCTTACATAGGTGGTACTATACGATATATTGGCATGATCGCAACACCCTTGGTCGTAGTGCGCTCTCCTGTAGGGACTACGACCTTATGTGTATATTTACGGGTACTTAACTAAGTCGAACGCTGTGGTGTTTGCTGAGGTGACCTAGAGTAGAGGCTCATATTTATAATGTGTTATTTGACTATGTTTTTCCTATGCCACGTTGGGCCGAGGCAGGCGTAATCTCGAGGGGTAATAAAGTAAAAGAAATGATGAATTCAATAAGCCACGCTGCTCAAGTCCCAAGGGTTTCTATACGCCAATAAGGTAATAAAGTAAAAGAAATGATGAATTCCTAAGCCACGCTGCTCAAGTCTCTAGGGTTTCTATACGCCACTAAGGCTTGGCATAATGATGAATTCTATATAATTCAATATTATATAAAAGGCTTAAGCCTTAAGTCGAGGATATACTCGATACCACGATAAAAGAAAAGAAACGAAAACATAACAAAGAAACAAAAAAAACTATAATTATGAATATTATTGAGATAACATATATATGTGTGTATGGGCAAGGGACCTAGCTTAGAGGCTCGTATTTATAATGTGTTATTTGACTTTGTTATTCCTAAGCCACGTTGGGCCGAGGCAGGCGTAGTCTCGAGGGGTAATAAAGTAAAAGAAATGATGAATTCAATAAGCCACGCTGCTCAAGTCCCAAGGGTTTCTATACGCCACTAAGGTAATAAAGTAAAAGAAATGATGAATTCCTAAGCCACGCTGCTCAAGTCCCTAGGGTTTCTATACGCCACTAAGGCTAGGCGTAATGATGAATTCTATATAATTCAATATTATATTTAAGGCTTAAGCCTTAAGTCGAGGATATACTCGATACCTCGATAAAAGAAAAGAAACGAAAACATAACAAAGAAATGAAAAAAACTATAATTATGAATATTATTGAGATAACATATATATGTGTGCAAGTATAAATGTATATATATATATTCTTTGTTATGAAATTATTATTTAATGAATAATAGTATTCTTAAATAATAAAAGAAAAAGAATACGTTTCTTGGAGAAGAAGAAACGTCGGGTTTTTAATATAAACTAAAGGTTTTTAAGTAAATAAGAATTGAACTAAAGGTTCAATCAAGGATTGAGATATAAGACTAAAGGTCTTAAGCCGGATCGTGTATTCGACTAACAAAAAGTTATACTCGTACTATAGGTGCTAGATAACAAAGAAGAGGGAAAGACCCTCGGACAGTGTATTGAAGCTGATCCAAAAGAGAAGGCTATACTCGTACTATAGGTGCGAGATAGCAAGGGAAAGACCCTTGGACGGTGAGTGATGCCGATCCTAAAGAGACAAGGTGAATACGCCCCCAAACTTTTACTTATTTAAAAATGAGTAAAACATGTTATTTGTAATTGTTTACAACGAACTATGTGTTCCTAAAACCGTTATAAATAAAGGGTATAAACCTAGCCCTCAGGCTGTGGTATACGTATGTCTGGATCCTTACATAGGTGGTACTATGCGATGTATGGGCATGATCGCAACACCCTTGGTCGTAGGACGCTCTCCAGCAGGGAGTACGACCTTATGTGTATATTTACGGGTACTTAACTAAGTGGAACGCTGCGGTGTTTGCTGAGGTGACCTAGCGTAGAGGCTCGTACTTATAATGTGTTATTTGACTTTGTTATTCCTAAGCCACGTTGGGCCGAGGCAGGCGTACTCTCGAGGGGTAATAAAGTAAAAGAAATGATGAATTCAATAAGCCACGCTGCTTAAGTCCCTAGGGTTTCTATACGCCACTAAGGTAATAAAGTAAAAGAAATGATGAATTCCTAAGCCACGCTGCTCAAGTCCCTAGGGTTTCTATACGCCACTAAGACTAGGCGTAATGATGAATTCTATATAATTCAATATTATATTAAAGGCTTAAGCCTTAAGTCGAGGATATACTCGATACCTCGATAAAAGAAAAGAAACGAAAACATAACAAAGAAACGAAAAAAACTATATTTATGAATATTATTGAGATAACATGTATATGTGTGTAAGTATATATGTATATATATAATCTTTGTTATGAAATTATTATTTAATGAATAAGAGTATTCTTAAATAATAAAAGAAAAAGAATACGTTTCTTGGAGAAGAAGAAACGTCGGGTTTTTAATATAAACTAAAGATTTATAATTTACTTTTAACTAAAGGTTTTTAAGTAAATAAGAATTGAACTAAAGGTTCAATCAAGGATTGAGATATAAGACTAAAGGTCTTAAGCCGGATCGTGTATCCGACTTACAAAAAGTTATACTCGTACTATAGGTGCTAGATAACAAAGAAGAGGGAAAGACCACGGACAGTGTATTGAAGCTGATCCAAAAGAGAAGGCTATACTCATACAATAGGTGCGAGATAGCAAGGAAAAGACCCTTGGACGGTGAGTGATGCCGATCCTAAAGAGACAAGGTGAATACGCCCCCAAACTTTTACTTATTTAAAAATGAGTCAAACATGTTATTTGTAATTGTTTACAAGGAACTATGTGTTCCTAAAACTGTTATAAATAAAGGGTATAAACCCAGCCCTCAGGCTGTGGTATACGTATGTCTGGATCCTTACATAGGTGGTACTATGCGATGTATGGGCATGATCACATCACCCTTGGTCGTAGGACGCTCTCCTGCAGGGAGTACGACCTTATGAGTCTATTTACGGGTACTTAACTAAGTCGAACGCTGCGGTGTTTGCTGAGGTTACCTAGCGTAGAGGCTCGTATTTATAATGTGTTATTTGACTTTGTTATTCCTAAGCCACGTTGGGCCGAGGCAGGCGTAGTCTCGAGGGGTAATAAAGTAAAAGAAATGATGAATTCAATAAGCCACGCTGCTCAAGTCCCAAGGGTTTCTATACGCCACTAATGTAATAAAGTAAAAGAAATGATGAATTCCTAAGCCACGCTGCTCAAGTCCCTAGGGTTTCAATACGCCACTAAGGCTAGGCGTAATGATGAATTCTATATAATTCAATATTATATTATAGGCTTAAGCCTTAAGTCGAGGATATACTCGATACTTCAATAAAAGAAAAGAAACGAAAACATAACAAAAAAACGAAAAAAAACTATAATTATGAATATTATTGAGATAAAATATATGTGTGTAAGTATATATGTATATATATATATTCTTTGTTATGAAATTATTATTTAATAAATAAGAGTATTAGTAAATAATAAAATAAAAAGAATACGTTTCTTGGAGAAGAAGAAACGTCGGGTTTTTAATATAAACTAAAGTTTATAATTTACTTTTAAACTAAAGGTTTTTAAGTAAATAAGAATTGAACTAAAGGTTCAATCAAGGATTGAGATATAAGACTAAAGGTCTTAAGCCGGATCGTGTATCCGACTAACAAAAAGTTATACTCGTACTATAGATGCTAGATAACAAAGAAGAGGGAAAGACCCTCGGACAGTGTATTGAAGCTGATCCAAAAGAGAAGGCCATACTCGTACTATAGGTGCGAGATAGCAAGGGAATGACCCTTGGACGGTATGTGATGCCGATCCTAAAGAGACAAGGTGAATACGCCCCCAAAATTTTACTTATTTAAAAATGAGTAAAACATGTTATTTGAAATTGTTTACAAGGAACTATGTGTTCCTGAAACCGTTATAAATAAAGGGTACTTAACTAAGTCGAACGTTGCTGTGATTGCTGAGGTGACCTAGCGTAGAGGCACGTATTTATAATGTGTTATTTGACTATGTTATTCTTAAGCCACGTTCGGCCGAGGCAGGCGTAGTCTCGAGGGGTAATAAAGTAAAAGAAAGATGAATTCAATAAGCCACGCTGCTCAAGTCCCAAGGGTTTCTATACTCCACTAAGGTAATAAAGTAAAAGAAATGATGAATTCCTAAGCCACGCTGCTCAAGTCCCTAGGGTTCCTATACGCCACTAAGGCTAGGCATAATGATGAATTCTATATAATTCATTATTATATTAAAGGCTTAAGCCTTAAGTCGAGGATATACTCGATACCTCGATAAAAGAAAAGAAACGAAAACATAACAAAGAAACGAAAAAAACTATAATTATGAATATTATTGAGATAACAAATATATGTGTGTAAGTATATATTTATATATATATTCTTTGTTATGAAATTATTATTTAATGAATAAGAGTATTCTTAAATAATAAAAGAAAAAGAATACGTTTCTTGGAGAAGAAGAAACTTCGGGTTTTTAATATAAACTAAAGTTTATAATTTACTTTTAAACTAAAGGTTTTTAAGTAAATAAGAATTGAACTAAAGGTTCAATCGAGGATTGAGATATGTTAGTGCACGGTTTTGCGTCTAGAGTTTTTGTATTTATCATTAACATTTTTGTTTATTAATTAATGTAATAAGTAGTTTATTTAATAACTAGTTCGCTAAGTTATAGTCTAGTTCGCTAGGGGATGTTAGCGAACTATACATTAAATGTATTCCCTCCTGATTCGTTAGGGGATGTTAACGAATCAGGGGATATTTCGCTATGTTAATGTATGTAACGAAGGGGAGGCTGGTTTGCTAGGGGATGTTAGCGAACCAGATCTCCTTCTATATATAGTGAACTCCTGTTCACAATTTAATTTAAGTTTTGAGTTGACTAACGAAGTTATGTCCAAGATCTCTCTCAAACTTCATCTTAATATTATACATACAATACTACTAATCTATTGATAATATATACACATATTTATAACACTGAATCGATGTTAATCATGAGCTAGATCCGAAAACGTATTAATAGTATAAATACAGATCTGAGATCTGTTAGTTGTAATTGTTATTGATACGGGTTCCAACAAGTGGTATCAGAGCTGTTGGTGCTCATTACCCTTGATTTGGTGTTTTAGTTATTTCGATATTGTTAAATTTTCTGTTTAAGAGGTTTTGAATCAATTTGTGTTTGAATTGGTTGAATTATGGACGAATTTAATTGAATTCGTGTTGGTTAAGGTATTGTAGAGCTTCGGATTTGAGAAATCGAGGTGTGGTTTGGATTTGTGTTGTTTGGTATTGATTTTGGTTTAAGACCGAAACAGGGTTGTGTTTTGGTCAAAATTGATTTGGGCTATTGATGTTAATCGGTTACTAGATGATGTGTATCGGATTCGGAATTTGATTACGAGAAGATTGATAGGTTACTTATACGATTTGGTTAAGATTTGAAAGAGTATTACAAATTTGGTATTTCTGGGTTTCTGGGTTTGATCTTCAAAATTTCTGAAAAATTGTTTGAAGATTTGAAGATGAACGTAACTCGCTATCATCTGTATGGTGATTCGCTATATGTTTATATGTGATTCGTTATCAACTGTGCTACTTCGTACCCAGTTCGTTAACCAGTTCGTGGTGAGTTATTGGTTCGTGTTATCTAGTTCGTTAACTAGATTAACTGATTCGTGTGACACGCGTCCAACTTGGGATTTGTGTCATAACAACCTTTGCCATGTGGCATAAGGTGTCAGAGTTTGTTACAAACGGTTGTAACAACCTGATTTGTTATAGTTGATTCGCTATCAACTGTAGCTGATTCGTTATCTTATTTCGCTAAGCATTCCTTAGTGATTCGCTAAGTTTATTTTGACGATTCGTTACTGATTATCATCTGATTCGCTAAACTAATCCTTTGTGATTCGTTTGATCAATTCGTTAAGTTGACTTGTGATTCACTAAACTAATCCTTTGTGATTCGCTAAACTAATCCTTTGTGATTCGTTTGGTCAATTTATTAAGTTGACTTGTGATTCGTTAAACCTTCATCTCATTCGTTATCTGTTTCGCCATTTGGTCAATCTTAACCTAGTTAAGAGTTGATTCGTTAAACACTGTTCACAGTTTGCTATGACTGTTCACAGTTCGCTATAACTGTTCACAGTTCGCAATAACTGTTCACAGTTCGCAATAACTGTTCACAGATTGTTAAAATTTTATTTGTTACACCTTTTAAATTTTTGAAAATTTTCAAATATGGCTGGTATGTATGCATTAGCGTCTCAAAACATGTTGATGCAACAGATGTTGCAACTTGATACCGAGATAGGTTCGCATTCTAAATGTCCAAGATTGATGAAGTTCAGTGACTTTGCCAAGTGGGAACCTCGGTTTCGTGCACATTTGGGATATGTTCATCCTGATTGCTCTTATTGTCTTGATAATGTTTATGTGGCACCAATGATTGGTGATGATACTATTGGGTATACTCCTAAAGCTGTTTCTCAATACTCACAAGAAGAGAAGAAAGCTTTAGAAATTGAGATAAAAGCCTATTCTACTCTGACTATGGCATTACCAGAAAATATCTTTCATCAAGTTGGTAGTATCAAGAGATGTGGGTCTTTATTTCAACATCTGCGTATGAGAAGCATGGGAAACACAGCTGAGAGTAAGAAAGTGATGCTCAAGTTTCAGTTTCGAAACTTTAATCTATTGAAGGGAGAAACATTTGAAGAGATGACTACAAGATTTAGTCATTTAATTGCTGAAATGGACAAGATGAAAATGAAAATTTCTGAAAGGGATAAAATTGACAATTAAAAGTGTGCTTCCAAGTTCTTACTCAACATTTCTAATGGTCTTGAAAGAAAATGACTATTTCTTGAATGTAGACTTGACGGAACTTGAATTTTTACAAAAGATCAAAGCCAGAGAGTATGATCTTAAGTGTCAAAAATCCTCCAAAGAAAATCAAGATCCAGCTTTCTATGGTGGAAATTTGCCTCTTAGTTCAACGATCTCTCCAATCACTGCTTTTCTTACTCATGCTACAAGTGAACAAGAATCAACTATGTTGAATAATCCAAAAGTTTGTTTCTACTCTGCTGGTAATTCGGGTGGTTCTGGAAGTTCAACTAATACAAATCCATTTGCTACACCACCTAGTGTTAATATGAAGGAAGCTGAGCAAAACTTTGCTTTTCTGACAGCTTTTATGTCTTCATATGAAAACTTAGTGAGTAGTAAGATTGCCACAAGTGATTTAACAGATGAGGACTATGATCAGATAGATCCAGATGATCTAGAAATCATGAATTTAAAATAGAACATGGCTATGATCGTCTGTAAAGTTAAAAGATTCATGCAAGAGAACTGGAAAAGATCTTCCAGCTTTAAACAAGAAGTTGGTTTTGACAAATTAAAAATAGAGTGTTATAACTGTCAAGAATTTGGGCATTTCACGAAGGAATGTGACAAACCAAGGAAAGAATACACTAGTCCTCGTGGTCAATATTAAAATGCTTCTAAACCACGAGGAAGTGATGTTGAAAAGAAACCATCTTCTTCCCCAACAAAAGCAATGTTAGCAGATGGAACCGACTGTTTACAACGGTTACTATGCAATGATGTTCAAGCAAATTTGGCTATGTTTGGGTCACATAAAGATTGTCAAGATGCAACTGGTAGTGAGATGTCTTCCGATAATGATTCTGGATCTGATTCTGACGACTCTTGCGACGAGTCTTCCAAATCAATATTTGCTTGCATGGCCAAGATTAACGAGGTTAGTAATTCTATTTATGTTACATCATCTATTAAAGCATCATGTGTTGACTGTGAATCTAACAAATCTAAGTTAGAAGCTTTGAAAAACCAAAATGATAGTTTTATACAAGAAATTGCTTCTCTGAAAGATACTTATCGACAATCTCTTGAATCTCAAATGAGATCTCGAGAAAAGATTGAAGCATTGTCGACAAGAAACCACGATCTCAAGGCTGAGTTATCTGTGAAGATGACAATTAATGAAAAAAATTTCAAGAGATTTTGAAACATCGTTCAAAGATAACTGAGCATAAGAATGAGGTTCTTGAATTGAAGAACAAATTGGGGGAAATTTAGAAATTCATTCTTTTCTGTTGAATGAAATCATTGAGGTATCTGGAAAACAAAAGGATTCCAAGAAAGGTATTGGCTTTGCTGAAATTCCACCACCATTTCATAATGATTATAAAATTAATCCTTTTGCAAGAAAAGAAGAGGATTTAATTCAAAATGAATCTGTGATTTCTGAAAAACCTAAATTGGTTAAACCTGAAATTGTCAAACCCCAAGTTGCTCGTCAAAAACCTCATGTGGAAAGTAAAAAAGGTCTTTGTTGAAAATGTTGACAAAGTGATTATTGAAGATGTGTTTGAACCTGAAATAATACACAAGAATAAGAACATTCCTAGTTCTAATCATATTCTTTGCGAACCTCAAGAGTTTGAGGAAGCTGTGTATGGTTCATTCAAATCTCAAGTGAACAAGGAAGAAACTGTGAAAACCAAACCAGTGAGGGCAAAGAAGTCAGTTAAACCAAAGTTCATTCAATCCTCCGAGTTCTAAGTCTTCATCGGCTAGAGTTTTTAAATTAAAAGGAATAGACACGATGTTCACAGAAAAAAATATTCCAATAAGTATTATCAAACCTGAACTTATTGAGAGTGTCTTTATCAATGAAACTTCAAAAATTCAAGAACTTGAACGTGTGTATGCTCAAACAAAAACATCAGTTCAACCTGACCCATTGACTAAGGCAAAACAACTTTTAAAACAAGCTAAGAAAATTAAATTTGTGAAGTCAAATGGGACAGATACACTAAAAAGTTTTTCGAACTGTTCTAATTTAGATTTTTACTTAAAGAAGAAATCTGAATTATCTGATGAGTTTGCAAAAAGTATGACCAAAAATGTGAGTTATCATCAACCGTCTGCATCATTCATTCCAAATACCTCGCAACAACATCGTGTAGACATGCGGAGTTGTTTCTTATGCGGTCAACAGGGTCATGTTGTGAGGAATTGTAGTCAGCAGAACTATCAGAATCTTCATCCTTTTATCAAGGACAAATCTAAGCCAATTCCATTGGTCAAGGAGATCCTGAAACGACATGTGTCGTATGCTGATGATACTCATATTTTGTTCTCTAATGTGAATCCTCGGAAGGTTCTTCATGTCAATGAGACACATGGTCAAGTGAAACCAAAATTCGTTCCAACTGAACCCATATGTCAGAACAAGAATTCAAACATTGTTCAGGCAGCTTATTTAAGACGAAAGTCTAGGAAGCCGGTAACTTATTCACAAGTGGCTAAACAATAGTTGAAATCTGTTCAAGTTAATGATCAAAGAGAAAACCAAAAGGTGCCCAAGACTGAGGCCTGGGCTGCCTTTTTGAACTAATCACTTTTGTTTGTTTGTAGGGTTCATCCAAGACCATCTCTGGTGAAAACTGGATTATGGACAGCGGATGTTCTCGCCATATTACTGGAAATCTCAACCTCTTATCAAATGTGTGAAATATTCAAGGGGGTTATGTAGCATTTGCTGGGAATTCTGGGGACATGATCACACAAGAGGGTGAAGTTTCAAATGGTCACATTACGTTTGAGAAAGTGAATTATTGCGACAAAGTTTATCATAACTTATTGAGTGTATCGCAGATTTGTGTTAAAAAGTACACTACAATATTTACTGACAAAGAATGTCTTATCTTGAAACCGGGTTATGTTATTCCCGAGGACATAGTTGTCATGCAATCACCACGATCAAATGATATTTATGTCTTAAATATGAATTCTAAGGTATCCACATCGATCGAAACATTTTTTGTCTCGAAATCAGCCGAGAAAGACTCTGTGACATCTGGCATTTTTAGGTTAACTCTGTTAACTAAACCCAGTTAAATCCTGTTGACTGTGTTAGTAAACTCCGTTAGTTCTGTCAACTAAGTTAAGGAACTCTTATATATGTAGTGTCATGTATGCATACATTGAGTTAGTCGTGTCGTTGATGACCTAAGTAAGAGTAACTAGTTATTTGTAATTAGAATAATAAACTCGTCACACATGTTATAATAAACATGATATGCTACATGTACCTTATATAATAAGTCTAATGTGTTACATGATTTATATGTTACATGACTAGTTGTTATATGCTTGTGAGATATTGTAAGAAAGTTGGGTAATTAAGGTGACACAATATATGGTGTGTTACATGTTAATTTGCTAGATGAACTATTAAACTTTAGTTTAAAGAGTTAATTAGAAAATGTTTCAAAAATTGTAACATGTCACAAATTAAATAAAATAAAGTTATCTAAAGTTTAATAAAATTTATTATGCCTTAATGAGTGTGTAAATGATGAGTAAATAACAATGAATGTTATATTTTTCTTTTCCTCTTCTCTTTGGCCGTAGATCACACACACACACACATACACATACTCTCATATTTTTCATACAAACAATCTCTCTCAAGTATTATCTTCATAACAAAAGACTTGGTGATTTTTGGTAAACAAGGGATTAAGCCTTTGGATCAAACAAGTGAGTAGATGGTTATGTTTATATTTTTCTTTTAATTCATATGAACCTTGTATCCAAATGATTGGATCATGAAAGGGGATGATCAAAGTTTGACAAATAAAAAGGATTTTTGTATGAGTCTTGATCAATATTTTGAGTCCTTTATAAATACTTGTGTTCTTATTATGAAATCAAATGGATAAAAATAAGACATGCAATTTGATTTGGTAAGAATGTTTCTTGATGATTGTTGAATCAAAGGATAGAAAAGTTGTGATTTGTAGTTGATTGTGGTTAAAACTGTTCATTGGCAGATTAGATGTTACGGATTTGGATTGTTGATAACTTGATGATATGTTTGAGTTTTTGATCGATTTTTGATTCTATGAACATGTACTTTGAATCTAGTTTTCAGAAAGTCCGAAATATTAATTTTTGGACACTGGTTGAATACTTTTTATGAATTTATAAAATCAGGATGCAAAGCTGATTTAGGGATAATAATTTCTGAGTTGAGTTCTAAATTTCATAACATGATGATAAAAATAGATATGGACATAATTCTACTTCTAGGATGTTGTAATTTGAATTAGGAATCTATTCCAATTGGTCTTGCATCAATTGGACAAATATGGAATTTTTGACAAATTTTTGATTACTGCTGTGTTGTTGTAGAAATATAAATCATGTTGTTGTAGTATATGAATATTCTGGACGAATTGGTAAATCCAAAAATTGTTAGAAAAATATATGTTGAACCTAATACTGATGTGTACATGTGTGATTTATTTGGTAATTTAATTGTGAGTTTTGATTGATGAGAAAAATCGGTTTAGGTGGTATAAATTGTTAAAGGTGATAAAGGTGTTGGTTGAATTGAGATAATTGCAAATTGTGATATGTTAGTTGTGGTAAATTAGAACTTTGACTTTTTAAGTCAACTTAGAACTAGTTGACTAAATAGTTAGTCTTGCTTGTGATGTTGTGAAAGTGTATTGATCATAGAATTGCAAGGAATATGGCTAAGTGTGTATACTTGATGATTGATTAAGTGTGACTAGAATTATAATGTAAACATTCTAAGTCCAACCTTTTAGTCAAAGGTCAATATTTTAGTCAAAGGTCAAAACTTTAGTCAAAGTCAACTTTAGTCAAAGTCAACAAAAGTCAAACTTTGGTCAAAAGTCTTTTTAAAAACAATGGGAGATTGTTGGATACTAGTGGTTCTAGGAACCATCCCACAAGTTACTTACGTACTTGCATTTTTAGGGTCTTAGCACGTGACGCATTTACTTCGGTCGGATTTGTGTAATACCCGAAGCACCAACAAGGTGAGTTTACGGCCCCACTTTATACCTTTCCTTTGGGGGAGGAAACATGCAAAACTGTTTTACTTTACTTGCTCTAAATCTTTACACAACCGTTTGGTTGCTTATAACGTAGTGTTTCTTTGCCATGGAATGTCCTCACAAACATCGGACCGTTAACTAAGGTTAACTGGCGTGGTAAATTTAAATAGTACTATTGGGTTTGACAAACCCCACCCTGCATTATTCTCGACTGGAGGTCGAACGGGGTGTAACTTTGACCAAACATTGTTAAGTTTTGGCAATACTTGACTTGAGGCAATGACTAGTCAGCTTCGGTCGTGATGGAAACATAACAATATGCGGCAACGAGTTAACTAAGTGTAGTTAACCATGGGCCACTTTTATTTATAAATGTTTATGAACTGATAGAGCATAACTTACTTTGAAAACCTGTGATCTCACCAACCATATGTGTTGATTCTTTTTAGCATGTTTTCCTCAGGTCACTAGCAAGCACTTGGATTAGGATAACATTGCATGCATGGACTCGCATTGGTTTAAGTTTCAAAACATTTATTTGATATTGGTTTTGCGCTTGTAGCGCCATGAATTATTTAAACTTGTTTGGGAGATGGCTCCCGCACTTTGTTTAGCTTCCGCACTAGCACTTAAGTACTCTGAACATTTTATTTTGATTTGTTAAAACTTTTAAGACCATGTAGATGTCGTTTGGTGTGATTAATGTGTTCGGATCCTGGTTTGTCACCCGCCTTACGGTAAAACTCCGTTAGTGGAAATTTGGGGGTATGACAGATTGGTATCAGATCCATTGGTTATAGCGAATGTCACACCCCGACTAGGTAGTTGCGGAAGCGTATTACGGGAATGTAACAGATAACACTGGTATCAACAACATTGTTTATAAAGAAATTCATAACTAATTTACATCATAATACATGGGTTGGTACTAAGTTTACAAACTAGATGAGAAAAACACATAACCGGTTTACGAGCTTCTTATACAGTATTATATCTGCGTCTATTCACAGCTATTCAACTTTCTTCCTAACACCAAGCATGTAAGCAAATCATTCCACTTTTGCTTTACCTGAAAAGCATGTTAAAACGGGTCAACTACGTCTAGTTGGTGAGTTTCAAGTTTCACGAGTTTCAATGAAATCAGTACACGAGTTCGTAAAGTTTACAGTGTGTATGTATATATGTCTGTGTATGATGCATTATACTAAGCCACAAGTGAAACCGAAACGAGCTATACTGCATGGCCTCTCCTGCCCATGCACTCCTGTTGGCATTTAACAGCCAATTTGCCCCATGTATGTACTATGTCTAACACCACATAGCAGTATGTAAATATATAATGACAATGTGCAACTGGTTTTTACATATGTTCCGGCTTACCCCACCGGCTCTGTCACAGTTGGGTTTGTCAAACCGATAGTACTATCCACACGCCACCGGCACGAAGTTAATCACTTGTGTTTGTGGGGACTTGTCAAGTGTTAGTACTTATATAATCCACATCATCACACGTTTTCAAGTATAACAGTTTATGTAAACATGCTTTTCACCCCAAAAGTTCGTAACACAGTTTAGAAAGTGGGGGTCGTGAAACTCACCTTATCGTAGTTCGCACAGAAATCACGTATCAAATAGTCAGATGTCTCGTTTATAGCCTGATTCCTATAAACGGTATCGTATCGTTAATACTAATAGAGTGTTCAAGCTAAGTCGGGCTGTATAGATAATCTGGGTATAGCTGTTAGGCCCAGAACATGACCATAGTCTTAGATTGTGACGTTGTATACTATGAAATGTTTAAAACTGGATTTGGCTCAGTTTCACCGTTTTCCGAGCCTAGCTTAATTGATCGTTTATACGTTTCGGGATTAGGTAAGATCACATCAAACTTAAGTAAATATATTGATTGATAAAATAATTTGATTTATGAAAGAATTTTAAGGTTTCGGTGTCTGGTTTGATTGCAGGGTTCGTTTCCGTTTTTACACGGTTTTAATTATACAAAACGCGCACAATTCACCCGAATTGTCCGGAATTTTCGTAAAAAGTTCGTTTTTATTAATATCATTCAAAAATATGATATTTGGCCACTTTTGAGATTTTGACATACCAGTCAGTCCGTTTAAACACAAAACTGCCGGTTTCGTTAAAACAATTATAATTTAAATCTTTGATTAATCATAACTAAATATGTACTTATATATAAATTATGTAAATTTTTGTAAAAATACATTAAGACATGGAGAATTTTATAAAAATATTTTCAGAAATTTTATGATTATTTATTTATTTATAAAAATTCATTTTAGAGGTTATAATCGTGTAATAAATGGCCCGTTTATATCAAACGACCTCCGAAAAATCCCATAATTTTTACCAATGGCCTCAATGTCATTACATAGCCCCTGCAAAATTTCCAGAACCTAACCCTTTTGACAAAATGCCTTTTTGTGCGTTTTTCGGCTGTTAAAATTCGGTTAAGCCATGATTACACAAACCATACTTAGACATTTCCAATGATTCCCAAACTTTACCAGTGATCTTAACATCACATATTAAACTCCAAAACCAAGTTTCATAATTTTTCAATGTGTTTAGCTATTTTTCCCAAATAAACGCTCATAAACGGGAATAAATTCACCAAATATTCTCCGTTTATCGAAAAATTACCAAATTTGAACAGAAACTCATTTATATGATCCCTAATGTCCCTGCAAATTTTCACAAGCTAACAACAGGCACGTCACAACCTAATACTAAACAGCCCCTAAACGAGTGTTACGGGTTTACCTTGTCGGTTTTCGATGAATTTTGCTAGTTTAAACGATTCTCCGGGTCTCGGGTTGCAAACTCAGTATATCTACATATCATATAACATCAAACCAAGCATAAATCATCCATGTAACAGCCTTGAAAATTAGGGTTTCGGTTTTGGATTCAAACCGAACTTTCTAACCGTAAAAACGTTGTATTCATGTTCTAATCCGCGTTTTTGACCAAAAAAAGTATATGTTCCTGGTTTGTAAACATGTTTAACATCAAAACATAATTTTACTTGATTTTTAGGGTTTTTGGATGGTTAAACATGTTTAAAACTAATTAAAACATGTTTATATGTTAATCATATGCATCAAACTTTGTTAAAACTTGATAGAATTGGATCTTACCTTAGGGTTTGAAAGGAAGTTGAGAAAACAGAGGTTTAGAGCTGCTGGACTTGAAAGTTTGTTGTATGTTAAAATGAATAACAAAGCTTATGGAGTAAGCTTTATAAAAGAAAAAAAAAACATGTGGGATAGTTTCTTTTTTTTTTTTTTTTGGCCGATCGGAATCATAAAGCAGCCCCTAATGGGCTGTTTTGGCCCATTAACCTAACCATACAAGCCCAAACATGAAAAGCCCACTTTAAATTTAGTTCGGGTCCGGTTTTTCGCAAGAAAATTAATTCGGGTGTGAGAAATAACGTAAAAACGAGTGTTTTTCAGCTTATTTTGTAAAATAAGAAAAACGTACTGACTCGTTGTAAAATTCCAAAATATTTTCACGGATTGCTTAGAACATATCATATAAGTGTTTTATAAATCTTTTTTCGGCTTAACGGATGCTACAATGCTTGTTTTGACATTAACGATTGCGTTTAAGCTTATAGCGTATCGATAAACGAAACCTTTTTCGTTTAAAGAGTTTTAAACGTACTGGAGCCTAAATATCAATATGTTAGCCTCTATAACATATATATAACTCGTATATGACCCCTCAGTATGTATACGGGTCATATTTAGTATCGGTCGGTTACTCGTTTAAGCACTACGAATTAACCGATTTATCGTTTACTTGTTACGTAAAGAATATAGTGTACCTCGTTTTGTCATGAATGTCACATTCTCCCCCCGTTAAGAAATTTCGTCCCCGAAATTTAATGTGTCATCGGTTTTCTAGGGAACAGGTGTGGGTATTTCTTTCGGAATTCGTCCTTTCGTTCCCAAGTATATTCGGGTCCTTGTTTTGAATTCCACCGAACTTTTACCAATGAAATTTTGTTGTGTCGTAACTGTTTGGTTTTCCCGTCTACAATTTCTACCGGTTCCTCTACGAAGTTAAGTTTTTCGTTGATCTGAACATCTTCCAGTGGTACTATTGTCGTTTCATCAGTCAAACACTTTTTCAGATTCGATACATGAAACACGTCGTGAATAGTGCTCAGTTCTAAGGGTAGTTTTAATCGGTAAGCTACGGGACCAATTTTTGCGATAATCTCAAAAGGTCCGATGTATCTCGGGGCTAGTTTACCAGTCTTTCCAAATCTTATAACACCCTTCCATGGCGATACTTTTAAAAATACCTTATCACCTACTTCAAAAGATAACGGTTTTCTGCGAATATCGGCATAACTCTTTTGTCGGTCACGGGCAGCTTTCAATTTTTGTTTAACCTGGTGAATCTTATCGGTGGTTTCCTGAATTAAATCGGATCTTGAAATTTGAGTATCACCCACTTCTGTCCAACATAGTGGTGATCTACATTTTCGCCCGTATAGAGCTTCATAAGGTGCTGCTTGTATACTACTATGATAACTGTTATTGTAAGAGAATTCAATGAGTGGGAGGTGTTGATCCCAATTCCCTTTGAAGTCCAGTACACAAGCACGAAGTAAATCTTCTAAGGTTTGGATGGTTCGTTCGGATTGACCATCAGTTTGGGGATGGTAAGCCGTACTTAGGTCGATTCGGGTTCCCAAAGCTTCTTGTACTGCTTGCCAGAAATGTGAAGTAAAGTGACTGTCTCGATCGGAAATAATCGAAAGAGGTACTCCGTGTCGAGATACTATTTCATCAATGTAAATTTGAGCGAGTTTTTCGGTGGTGTAGTTGTTACGGATGGGAATAAAGTGTGCGGATTTGGTTAATCGGTCCACAATTATCCAAATTGCGTTGTGTCCTCGAGAAGTTTTAGGAAGGTGTGTCACAAAGTCCATAGTAATTTGTTCCCATTTCCATTGTGGGATTTCGGGTTGTTGTAACATTCCCGAAGGTTTTTGATATTCCGCCTTTACCCTTGCACATGTTGCACATTTACTTACATACACGGCTATATCCTTTTTCATACCAGGCCACCAGTAAAATTCTTTGACATCCTTATACATCTTATCAGTACCTGGATGAATAGAATATTTGGATTTGTGTGCTTCATCAAGTATCAGCTTTCGGAGTTTATGAAGTGTTGGAATCCAGACCCGGTTTTTGTAATAATATACTTCATCGGTTCTCTTCTCAAAATTCTTTTCATTTCCATGTAGTTCTTCTTTTTCTAGCTGATCTGCCTTCAAGGCCTCATCTTGTGCAATGCGAACTTGTTCGGTTAGGCTACTTTGAACAATCATTCCGAGTGCTCGTACCCTTAATGGTCTGATTCTGTCTTTTCGGCTTAAAGCATCGGCTACTACGTTAGCCTTACCCGGATGGTATTTAATCTCACAATCATAATCATTTAACAGTTCTACCCATCTTCTTTGTCTCATGTTTAGCTCCTTCTGATCGAATATGTGTTGTAAGCTTTTGTGATCAGTATAGATGGTACATTTAGTGCCATACAAGTAATGCCTCCAAATCTTCAATGCAAAGATAACTGCTCCCAATTCCAAATCATGGGTCGTATAATTCTTTTCATGTACTTTTAATTGTCGGGAAGCATATGCTATTACTTTCTTTCTTTGCATCAGTACGCATCCTAAACCTTTACGAGATGCGTCACAATATACCACCAATTCATCAGTTCCATCTGGAAGGCTTAATATTGGAGCCTCACATAACTTCTGTTTTAACGTTTGAAAGGCCATTTCTTGTTCTTCTCCCCATTCATATGCTCGATCTTTTTGAGTTAGGAGGGTTAGAGGTTGTGCAATACTTGAAAAGTTTTCAATAAATCTTCTATAATACCCGGCTAGTCCTAAGAATTGACGAATTTCTCTTGGTGACTTAGGCACTTGCCAATTCTTAATGGCCTCAATTTTACTTGGGTCTACTTGGATTCCTTGATGGTTCACAATGTGTCCCAAAAACTGTACTTCTTGCAGCCAAAACTCACATTTGGACAACTTTGCGTATAATTTCTCTTGCCTCAATAATTTTAAGATTTCACGCAAATGTTGTTCGTGTTCCTCCTTACTTCTTGAATATATCAAAATGTCATCAATAAACACTATCACAAACTTGTCAAGGTAAGGTTTGCAAATTCGGTTCATGAGGTCCATAAACACTGCGGGTACATTTGTCAACCCAAACGGCATAACCAAAAATTCATAGTGACCATACCGAGTTCGGAAAGCTGTTTTTGGTACGTCTTCTTCCTGAATTCTTACTTGATGATAACCAGATCTAAGATCAATTTTTGAAAAATACTTCGCACCTTGGAGTTGATCAAACAAGTCATCAATTCGAGGTAAGGGGTATCTATTCTTTATAGTCACTTTATTCAATTCCCGGTAATCAATACACATTCGAAAACTCCCGTCTTTCTTCTTTACAAACAACACTGGTGCTCCCCACGGTGAGTAACTAGGGCGAATAAAACCCCTGTCCAGTAATTCTTGTAACTGGTTGGACAGTTCTTGCATTTCAGAAGGCGCAAGTCTATAAGGTGCCTTAGCAATGGGTGCTGCTCCCGGTATCAAGTCAATACGGAATTCAACTTGTCGGGTCGGTGGTAAACCAGGCAACTAATCGGGGAATACATCTGAATACTCGTGTACCACTGGGATGTCTTCCATTCGTTTTTCCTCGGGTTCCTTAACTGTTACACTCGCCAAGTATAAAGTACAACCTTGGCGTAAATATCTCAATGCCTTAAGTTGAGATATGAGAGGCAGTACCGTACCAGATTTTTCACTTTGAACAATCATAGCTTCATCATTCGAAAGAGGTATTCTAACGGTCTTATCCTTACAGACAATTTCAGCTTTATACTTAGATAGCCAGTCCATACCGACTATAACATCGAAACTTCCCAGTTCCACTGGAAGTAAATCAATAAGGAATGGGTGGTCGTTTAAGATAAGGGAACAGTCTCGGACTATTCGGTTAACAAGTATAGACTTACCGTTAGCGAGTTCTATAGTATATGGTTTTGTTAGTTCACTAACCGGCATATTTTCTAAAGGTAAGAAGTTAACAGATATGAAACTTCTATCGGCACCCGTATCAAACAAAACTGAAGCATACTGACCCGAAACTAAGAATGTACCTGTCACCACATTCGGATCTTGACGCGCTTCACCCGGTCCTAATACAAATGCGCGTCCCTTAGCTGCATTGGAGGTTGATGCTTGTGCTTGGTTCTGCCTTCTCACTGCACCCGGGTTCAAATTGGGGCAGTATCTCCGAAAGTGTTCCGTACTGCCACATTCATAGCAGGCACGGAGGTTCGTGGTAGGTGGGGTTTGTTGGTTGAGTTGTGGGCGGGTTGGTTGAGGTCGAGAGAGTTGAGTTGATTGCGGTGGACGGTTAACAGTGTTGGTGGGGGTTCTACAGTTGGGGGCATAGTGTCCCGTTCTTCCACACTTTTGACAGATTATCGGTTTGCAATCACCCACATGATGAAAGTTACATCTTCTGCACTTCGGTAACGTCCCTTTATAGGTCTCTTGTTTTACATTAGAACTGGTCATGACATAACTTCGGGTATTCAGACGAGTCCGCTTGTTTTGAGGGTTTCCTTGCATTCTTGTCCCATAATCAGTTCGTTTTAAACTTGTTGTTTCACCTGGCATCCTTATCACTCCACTTCTTATCAGATCAAAAGTAACGACACCCGTTTGAGATACAGCACTTTCTAATGTCGGGTGGGCAACTGAATTCACTATACTTCTCACAGCAGGGGTCAGACCCCAGATATAACGTTCAATTCGCTTCGCTTCCGGTGTAACTAACCATGGCACTAAGCGGGACAGTTCGTTAAAATGATTCGTGTATCCCACATGGTCTGCTCCTTTCATTTCCAGATTCCATAACTCGTGTTCCAACCTCTGAATCTCACTTTTAGGACAAAAATGCTCTAGCATGAGGGTTTTTAATTCAGTCCATGACATACGATTAATAGCATCTTGTCCCCTTATTTGGACTACCGTGTTCCACCACATCAGCGCTTGGTCTAGAAACATACTGGTAGCATATTTGACCACGCGGTTCGGTGGACACTCACTGATATTAATTACTGATTCGGTCTTTTCTATCCATTTGACCAGTCCGCTAGGTCCTTCAATACCCTTAAACTCAATCGGTTTACATGATGTAAATTGTTTGAATGAGTACTCCTGACGCGGGGGTTCTCGGTTATTATTATTGTTATTATCGGTATTGGTCTGAGTATTATCATTGTTAGTTGTGTTAGCAACCGGTACAGGGTTCGGAATATTATCAGGGTGCACAACAGGTTCTGGGTTCCCTGTGACATTCATAGTTGGGAGAGTGTTATTATTATTTATGACATTATCAGTATTCACCGGGATAGTAACACCCGGGGCTACATTAGTGTCCGGCGGAGGTGTATTAACAGTGGCCGTGGTGGTGCTCGTAGGTTGATTAACAGTATTGTTAGCACGTATGCCAGCAGTGACTTGGGCTACAATTGTTGGTATCACTGCTTGTAGTTGACGAGCAATCATTGCGGCCACTTCCGCCTCAGACAAAAGGTTTGTTTTCTTCGGGGCCATTCTATAGAATAATCAATTATATAATAATCAATATCATTTCACTATGATCAGCACAACTTTACGATATTACACTTTCACAACACATAACTATGCCAAAGAAAACACGTTTGTATTAATTATAATCATTACTGTACATATGCATCCAAAATCAGCGCATAGGCTTAACCTGGTATAGGCCAGCGCTTGTATAAGCGTATTAAAATTTGTCACTAAGTGACATGTAGACTTAACCCGATAAGGGCCAGTGCTTGAGATAGTACTAAACCACAAACAACTTCCAAGTCAGCCCAACATGCTGTAA
Organism: Bidens hawaiensis; assembly: GCF_021521415.1. Lineage (NCBI taxonomy): Eukaryota > Viridiplantae > Streptophyta > Magnoliopsida > Asterales > Asteraceae > Bidens > Bidens hawaiensis. The sequence goes on from NW_027494828.1 coordinate 167,972, forward strand.
CAAAATGCTGCTTGGGATATCAAAAGACTATATACATAAGACCAGACTACTAGGTCCTATCCATTCTTTGCAACATGAAGCCACAACCAAACAACAGCAGCCACTAGGGCCGCATTAACCGCTAAACACGCTCCCAGTAGTATCATCGCTCGATCCTGACGCCCATGGCTGTGAGCACTGGATCTTTGCACAATTCTGATTTCTTGCTGCATGTATCGCATGTGATCTTGCATATCATATCTATGCAGGTTTAGGTTATTTATAGAGTGTGAGTGGTCTAAAAGCTGATCAGTTGCTAAACCAAACCATGCTGAATCAGAATGACGAGGTGGCTCGGGTACCGGGGCGGGTAAACCCCAAGTAGGAATAGGTATCTCGGTTACCTGGACACGCGATGTTTCTCCCCTATGGTACGTAGATCGAGGTGGGAGAGAAGTGTGCTCAGGTGGACGCACTGAAATGCGAGCAGTCTGACGGTTTCTAACAGTGGGTGGGGGTACTGGTGTATGTTGTACAGGTGGAGTAGGGGATCTGGGTGCTCTAACAGGTGAACGATAAGCACTAGTAGCTCCCTGTCCTGTAACATTCCTAGGGGATTCCCTAGGGGGATAGGTGTCACAACGATAACCCGATAAGTCGGGTTGATCTGGGGGTACCTCGCGAGGAATTACCGCGTCTGCACCTTCTCCTATTTCCTCTGGTTCCTCCTCCGTTTCTTCTTCCGGATCCTCTTCCTCCTCCTCAGGCCTTGTTGGTAGGGTATTAGGTAAACGATCAGTAGTTCTTGACATATTCCTGCACAATTGTTAGTGATAAGAATAATATCCTTCTATATTAATCATAATAAAATACATGTAAATATTTATACACATAAGCACAAATAATTGTTTATATACACAAATATTTATTTATTATTATATTTTATACACATATGTTGCTGTTTTTACCTATTCGATTGTTTATCGACTTCTTCTCGAATTTCCTCGTACAAACAAGTCCGTTATTACGTTCCGGACCATAATAACCCACTTGTCCATTCGCGTTCATCACGAGAATCATTCGTGTATATTATTTAATATTATTTTATTCCCAGAGTTAATCGAGCCTACGGTTATCTTAGGGTATCCTAAGGGACATCCTAATTCTTTATAACCAATGGCTCTGATACCAACTTCTGTCATACCCCGACTAGGTAGTTGCGGAAGCGTATTACGGGAATGTAACAGATAACACTGGTATCAACAACATTGTTTATAAAGAAATTCATAAACTAATTTACATCATAATACATGGGTTGGTACTAATTTTACAAACTAGATGAGAAAACACATAACCGGTTTACGAGCTTCTTATACAGTATTATATCTGCGTCTATTCACAGCTATTCAACTTTCTTCCTAACACCAAGCATGTAAGCAAATCATTCCACTTTTGCTTTACCTGAAAAGCATGTTAAAACGGGTCAACTACGTCTAGTTGGTGAGTTTCAAGTTTCACGAGTTTCAATGAAATCAGTACACGAGTTCGTAAAGTTTACAGTGTGTATGTATATATGTCTGTGTATGATGCATTATACTAAGCCACAAGTGAAACCGAAACGAGCTATACTGCATGGCCTCTCCTGCCCATGCACTCCTGTTGGCATTTAACAGCCAATTTGCCCCATGTATGTACTATGTCTAACACCACATAGCAGTATGTAAATATATAATGACAATGTGCAACTGGTTTTTACATATGTTCCGGCTTACCCCACCGGCTCTGTCATAGTTGGGTTTGTCAAACCGATAGTACTATCCACACGCCACCGGCACGAAGTTAATCACTTGTGTTTGTAGGGACTTGTCAAGTGTTAGTACTTAGATAATCCACATCATCACACGTTTTCAAGTATAACAGTTTATGTAAACATGCTTTTCACCCCAAAAGTTCGTAACACAGTTTAGAAAGTGGGGGTCGTGAAACTCACCTTATCGTAGTTCGCACAGAAATCACGTATCAAATAGTCAGATGTCTCGTTTATAGCCTGATTCCTATAAACGGTATCGTATCGTTAATACTAGTAGAGTGTTCAAGCTAAGTCGGGCTGTATAGATAATCTGGGTATAGCTGTTAGGCCCAGAACATGACCATAGTCTTAGATTGTGACGTTGTATACTATGAAATGTTTAAAACTGGATTTGGCTCAGTTTCACCGTTTTCCGAGCCTAGCGCAGTTGATCGTTTATACGTTTCGGGATTAGGTAAGATCACATCAAACTTAAGTAAATATATTGATTGATAAAATAACTTGATTTATGAAAGAATTTTAAGGTTTCGGTGTCTGGTTTAATTGCAGGGTTCGTTTCCGTTTTTACACGGTTTTGATTATACAAAACGCGCACAATTCACCCGAATTGTCCGGAATTTTCGTAAAAAATTCGTTTTTATTAATATCATTCAAAAATATGATATCTGGCCACTTTTGAGATTTTGACATACCAGTCAGTCCGTTAAACACAAAACTGCCGGTTTCGTTAAAACAATTATAATTTAAATCTTTGATTAATCATAACTAAATATGTACTTATATATAAATTATGTAAATTTTTGTAAAAATACATTAAGACATGGAGAATTTTATAAAAATATTTTCAGAAATTTTATGATTATTTATTTATTTATAAAAATTCATTTTAGAGGTTATAATCGTGTAATAAATGGCCCGTTTATATCAAACGACCTCCGAAAAATCCCATAATTTTTACCAATTGCCTCAATCTCATTACATAGCCCCTTCAAAATTTCCAGAATCTAACTCTTTTGACAAAATGCCTTTTTGTGCGTTTTTCGGCTGTTAAAATTCGGTTAAGCCATGATTACACAAACCATACTTAGACATTTCCAATGATTCCCAAACTTTACCAGTGATCTTACCATCACATATTAAACTCCAAAACCAAGTTTCATAATTTTTCAATGTGTTTAGCTATTTTTCCCAAATAAACGCTCATAAACGGGAATAAATTCACCAAATATTCTCCGTTTATCGAAAAATTACCAAATTTGAACAGGGACTCATTTATATGATCCCTAATGTCCCTGCAAATTTTCACAAGCTAACAACAAGCACGTCACAACCTAATACTAAACAGCCCCTAAACGAGTGTTACGGGTTTACCTTGTCGGTTTTCGATGAATTTTGCTAGTTTAAACGATTCTCCGGGTCTCGGGTTGCAAACTCAGTATATCTACATATCATATAACATCAAACCAAGCATAAATCATCCATGTAACAGCCTTGAAAATTAGGGTTTCGGTTTTGGATTCAAACCGAACTTTCTAACCGTAAAAACGTTGTATTCATGTTCTAATCCGCGTTTTTGACCAAAAAAGTATATGTTCCTGGTTTGTAAACATGTTTAACATCAAAACATAATTTTACTTGATTTTTAGGGTTTTTGGATGGTTAAACATGTTTAAAACTAATTAAAACATGTTTATATGTTAATCATATGCATCAAACTTTGTTAAAACTTGATAGAATTGGATCTTACCTTAGGGTTTGAAAGGAAGTTGAGAGAACAGAGGTTTAGAGCTGCTGGACTTGAAAGGTTGTTGTATGTTAAAATGAATAACAAAGCTTATGGAGTAAGCTTTATAAAAGAAAAAAAAAACATGTGGGATAGTTTCTTTTTTTTTTTTGGCCGATCGGAATCATAAAGCAGCCCCTAATGGGCTGTTTTGGCCCATTAACCTAACCATACAAGCCCAAACATGAAAAGCCCACTTTAAATTTAGTTCGGGTCCGGTTTTTCGCAAGAAAATTAATTCGGGTGTGAGAAATAACGTAAAAACGAGTGTTTTTCAGCTTATTTTTGTAAAATAAGAAAAACGTACTGACTCGTTGTAAAATTCCAAAATATTTTCACGGATTGCTTAGAACATATCATATAAGTGTTTTATAAATCTTTTTTCGGCTTAACGGATGCTACAATGCTTGTTTTGACATTAACGATTGCGTTTAAGCTTATAGCGTATCGATAAACGAAACCTTTTTCGTTTAAAGAGTTTTAAACGTACTGGAGCCTAAATATCAATATGTTAGCCTCTATAACATATATATAACTCGTATATGACCCCTCAGTATGTATACGGGTCATATTTAGTATCGGTCGGTTACTCGTTTAAGCACTACGAATTAACCGATTTATCGTTTACTTGTTACGTAAAGAATATAGTGTACCTCGTTTTGTCATGAATGTCACAGCGAACCAAGTTGCATACCATTTCATATAGGTTGCAGTCCGGTCTATAGCTTTTCATGATGCATTAGTTATACTGCACATATATACATGAGATACCACTCACTCATCCCAACCCCAACCCTTGTGTCACAGTATGTCTTCGTCGTTAGCTGATCACGCTCGTGAGAAAGCATCTATCATCGCTGAGGAGAGCACACCACCTGCGTCCCCGAGACTGAAGAGGCAGCGGACCATCCCTGATGCTGGCACATCTACTGCTGAGGAGTCTTCACCCGAGAACACGTTCTTGCCTAAGCCCCAGTGCGACTGAGAATGGTACCCAGAGGTGGTGACCATGATGATTGAGAAGGAGGAGGTTCCACCCCTAGCTGTTGTAGGTCCTTCTTGCCCTACTCTACCAGCCCTGCCATGCCCTCCTGAGCGGGTGATAGCTGCACTTGTTTCTGGCCTGGATAAGGCGCAGTGTGGGAAACAGGGTATGAAGTCGGACATTACTATGCTAGCGCAGAAACAGAGTGGAGCCAAGCATAAGATGGATTTCTTGAGGGAGCTCTGCGATCGGAGGTCAGAGATTGAGGGTTCCGACATTGAGGCTTATACGACACGATCCCATGAGTTAGCGATACTGTGCCCTCAAATGGTCGATCCTGCTTATAAGAGGGTCGAAATGTATATTGACGGTTTACCTCCGCAGATCCAGAGTATGGTGACGTCGGCAAATCCCGCCAACATTCACGATGCCGTCCGGTTAGCTCATAAGTTAACTGATTAAGCCGTCAAACAAGGCACTCTCCCGTCCAAGAAGTCTGCTACTGGCACATCCGATAATAAACGCAAGTGGGAGAGTACTGGCAACAACAACTCCAACAACAAGAGCACCTCTTCAGGCCACAATCAACAGAGACGGTTCGAGTCTCCTCGCAGGAACAACTACCCGAGCCAGAACCAACAACAGGGAGGATATCAGGGGAAACTCCCAAAGTGTAACAAGTGTAACTTCCATCATGCGGGGAAATGTGATAAGTACCGTTGCAACAAGTGTGGCAGACATGGCCACGAAACCAAGTTTTGCCGAGCAGACAACCCCCAGAAACAAGCCCCACCTCAAGAGGCCCCGAAAGGGTGTTTTGAGTGTGGACAGGAGGGTCACTTTAAGAAAAACTGCCCCAAACTGAAGAATGCTGGTAACGGAGGGGCAAATGGCAACGGGAAGAATGGTAACAATGGGAATGGTAACAACGGAGGTGAAGGCAGGGGAAGAGCCTTCGTTATTGGCGGTGGTTCAGGTGAGACTTCTAACGACTCCGTAACTATTACCGGTAAATATAAAATGAATGGTTGTTATGCGCTAACTTTATTTGATACCGGGGCCGATCGAAGTTTCGTGTCAACTAAATTTTGTGAAATGGTTAATAGCACCCCATCTGCCCTAGAGTCTAAGTACACTATCGAGTTAGCAGATGGTAAAACCATCCAAGTGTCCCATATTTTGAAGGGTTGTACCGTAGAATTGTCTAGTCATTTGTTTCCCATAGATCTTATGCCGATTGAACTTGGTAGCTTCGACTTAGTTATTGGGATGGATTGGTTGTCCGAGCACCAAGCCGAGGTCGTCTGTCACGAGAAGATCATCCGCATACCTCTCCCTGGGGGAGAAACTCTCATTGTTCATGGTGAGAAAGAGAGTGCGACAGTTGGGATCATTTCCCTTATGAAGGCACAGAAGTTACTGCGTAAAGGCCATACTGCGATCTTAGCCCTAATCACCGACAAAGGTACTGACGAGGCTGTGGAGGAGGAGGTCTCAATCGACCAGATCCCTATTGTTAGAGACTTTCCTGAGGTTTTCCCCGAAGACCTACCTGGCCTTCCGCCTCACAGACAGGTGGAGTTCCAAATCGACATGACACAAGGAGCTGTTCCTGTAGCTCGTGCACCGTATCGTCTTGCTCCGAAGGAGTTAGAGGAACTGTCTAAGCAGTTGCAAGAACTGCTAGATAAGGGTTTCATACGCCCCAGTTCATCCTCGTGGGGAGCCCCAGTCCTATTCGTGAAGAAGAAGGATGGAACTCTACGCATGTGTATCGACTATCGGGAACTTAATAAGGTGACGACCAAGAACCGGTATCCCTTGCCACGTATTGATGATCTGTTCGATCAGCTACAAGGATCCAGTTACTACTCGAAGGTCGACCTTAGGTCGGGTTATCACCAACTCCGAGTTCGGGAAGAAGACATTGCGAAAACAGCGTTTCGCACTCGTTATGGACACTATGAGTACGCCGTTATGCCATTTGGGTTAACAAACGCCCCAGCCGTATTCATGGACCTCATGAATCGTGTTTGTAAGCCTTATTTGGATAAATTCGTCATTGTGTTCATAGACGACATCTTGATATATTCGAAGACAAGGGAGGAACATGAAGAGCACTTGCGATTAATGATGGATCTACTCATGAAGGAACAACTGTATGCCAAATTATCGAAGTGCGAGTTCTGGATGCGTGAAGTAAAATTTTTGGGCCACGTGGTAAGTGGGGAGGGAATCCAAGTGGACCAGTCCAAGATTGAAGCAATCAAGGATTGGCCAAACCCGAAAACTCCCACCGAGATCCGTCAATTTCTGGGATTAGCTGGTTATTATCGCAGATTTATTGGAGGATTTTCCAAGATTGCTCAACCACTCACATCCTTAACCCGCAAGGGCATTGTGTATAAGTGGACCGAGGCACATGACACAACATTTCAAACTCTGAAAGACAAGCGGTGTAGTGCGCCAATCCAATCACTGCCCGAAGGAGTAGAAGACTTTGTTGTTTACTGTGATGCTTCACTGCAAGGAATTGGATGTGTGCTTATGCAACGGGAAAAGGTAATCGCATATGCTTCTCGACAACTGAAGACCGCTGAAAAGAACTACACGATCCATGACTTAGAACTTGAAGCCGTCATCTTTGCACTAAAAATCTGGAGGCATTACCTCTATGGAACCCAGTATACGATCTACACAGACCATAAGAGCCTCCAGCACATATTCGAGCAGAAAGAACTGAACATGAGGCAGAGACGATGGGTCGAGTTGCTTAACGATTATGAATGTGCTATTAAGTATCATCCGGGTAAAGCCAACGTGGTGGCTGACGCCTTGAGCCGAAAAGAAACTTTGAAGCCCAGGAGGGTTAGGGCTTTACAACTAACGATTCACTCTGGTCTACCCGAAAAGATCAGGCATGCCCAGTTAGAAGCTCTGAAAGCCGAGAATTTCGATACCGAATCTTTGCGCGGTGTAGACGGGAACTCAGAGGTTAAGTCGGATGGCATTCGGTATTACCTGATCGAATTTGGGTACCGCGTTATGGGGATCTAAGAACACTGGTCATGGACGAAGCACACAAATCCCGATACTCAGTACATCCGGGATCAGATAAGATGTACCATGACTTAAAAGAGCTATACTGGTGGCCGAGTATGAAAGAGGAAATTGCTGGGTACGTGGCTAAGTGTCTGACATGTGCCAAAGTGAAAGCAGAACATAGGAAACCGCCGGGATTACTTCAATAACCCGAAATTCCTATGGGGAAATGGGAACAGATATCCAAGGATTTCATATCCAAACTACCCAAGACACCCAGCGGTTGCGACATGATTTGGGTCATAGTAGATCGATTGACCAAATCCGCACATTTTCTAGCCATCCGGGAAGCGGACAAGACGGATAGGCTGGCTCGCATTTACATTAAAGAAATCGTTTCCCGTCATGGTGTGCCGATATCGATTATTTCGGACCGTGATGCTAGGTTTACCTCAAACTTTTGGAAATCGTTGCAAAAGTCGTTGGGTACACGACTGGATATGAGCACGGCTTATCATCCACAAACAGACGGTCAGAGCGAGCGAACAATACAATCATTGGAGGATATGTTAAGGGCGTGCATCATCAATTTTGGGAACAGTTGGGAGACGCATTTGCCTTTGGTTGAGTTCTCTTACAATAACAGTTACCATACGAGCATACAAGCAGCCCCTTTTGAAGCTCTGTATGGGCGTAAATGCCGATCACCACTCTGCTGGGCGGAGGTGGGTGAGAGCCAACTAACTGGCCCTGAAATAGTTCATGAAACGACGGAGAGGATAGTTCAGATCCGAAACCGTATGGCAGCAGCACGTGATCGTCAGAAAAGTTATGCTGATAAGCGTAGAAGGCCTTTAGAATTTGAAGTCGGGGGCAAAGTTTTATTAAAAGTGGCACCGTGGAAGGGTGTCATTCGTTTCGGAAAACGGGGAAAGTTGAGCCCGCGTTACGTAGGGCCATTCGAAATCGTGGAACGAATCGGTCCAGTGGCTTATAGGTTGGACTTACCGGAACAACTCCGCGGGGTACATAACGTCTTCCACGTATCAAATCTTAAAAAGTGTTTGGCTAACGAAAACTTGATAGTTCCATTGGAGGAACTAGAAGTGGACGAACAGTTACGTTTCATCGAAGAGCCGGTGGAAATCATGGATCAGGACGTAAAGACCCGTAGGCACAGTAAAACTCCTATCGTTCGCGTTCGTTGGAACTCTAAGCGTGGACCAGAGTTCACATGGGAGTGCAAAGACCAGATGAAAGAAAAGTATCAACACCTATTCAAACCTGAAGCCAAACCATAGGTACGATTTAAATATTCGGGACGAAAATTCTTTTAACAAGTGGATGATGTGACAAACCTAAAATTTTTCTTTTCTATCCCTTTCATGTCCCAGTCTAGTGGTGACATCACATTAATTTTCGGGACGAAAATTCTTTCAACAAGGGGATGATGTGACATCCGGCATTTTTAGGTTAACTCTGTTAACTAAACCCAGTTAAATCCTGTTGACTGTGTCAGTAAACTCCGTTAGTTCTGTCAACTAAGATAAGGAACTCTTATATATGTAGTGTCATGTATGCATACATTGAGTTAGTCGTGTCGTTGATGACCTAAGTAAGAGTAACTAGTTATTTGTAATTAGAATAATAAACTCGTCACACATGTTATAATAAACATGATATGCTACATGTACCTTATATAATAAGTCTAATGTGTTACATGATTTATATGTTACATGACTAGTTGTTATATGCTTGTGAGATATTGTAAGAAAGTTGGGTAATTAAGGTGACATAATATATGGTGTGTTACATGTTAATTTGCTAGATGAACAATTAAACTTTAGGCTAAAGAGTTAATTAGAAAATGTTTCAAAAATTGTAACATGTCACAAATTAAATAAAATAAAGTTATCTAAAGTTTAAAAAAATTTATTATGCCTTAATGAGTGTGTAAATGATGAGTAAATAACAATGAATGTTATATTTTTCTTTTCCTCTTCTCTTTGGCCGTAGATCACACACACACACACATACTCTCATATTTTTCATACAAACAATCTCTCTCAAGTATTATCTTCATAACAAAATACTTGGTGATTTTTGGTAAACAAGGGATTAAGCCTTTGGATCAAACAAGTGAGTAGATGGTTATGTTTATATTTTTCTTTTAATTCATATGAACCTTGTATCCAAATGATTGGATCATGAAAGGGGATGATCAAAGTTTGACAAATAAAAAGGATTTTTGTATGAGTCTTGATCAATATTTTGAGTCATTTATAAATACTTGTGTTCTTATTATGAAATCAAATGGATAAAAATAAGACATGCAATTTGATTTGGTAAGAATGTTTCTTGATGATTGTTGAATCAAAGGATAGAAAAGTTGTGATTTGTAGTTGATTGTGGTTAAAACTGTTTATTGGCAGATTAGATGTTACGGATTTGGATTGTTAATAACTTGATGATATGTTTGAGTTTTTGATCGATTTTTGATTCTATGAACATGTACTTTGAATCTAGTTTTCAGAAAGTCCAAAATATTAATTTTTGGACACTGGTTGAATACTTTTTATGAATTTATAAAATCAGGATGCAAAGCTGATTTAGGGATAATAATTTCTGAGTTGAGTTCTAAATTTCATAACTTGATGATAAAAATAGATATGGACATAATTCTACTTCTAGGATGTTGTAATTTGAATTAGGAATCTATTCCAATTGGTCTTGCATCAATTGGACAAATATGGAATTTTTGACAAATTTTTGATTACTGCTGTGTTGTTGTAGAAATATAAATCATGTTGTTGTAATATATGAATATTCTGGACGAATTGGTAAATCCAAAAATTGTGAGAAAATATATGTTTAACCTAATACTGATGTGTACATGTGTAATTTATTTGGTAATTTAATTGTGAGTTTTGATTGATGAGAAAAATCGGTTTAAGTGGTATAAATTGTTAAAGGTGATAAAGGTGTTGGTTGAATTGAGATAATTGCAAATTGTGATATGTTAGTTGTGGTAAATTAGAACTATGACTTTTTAAGTCAACTTAGAACTAGTTGACTAAATAGTTAGTCTTGCTTGTGATGTTGTGAAAATGTATTGATCATAGAATTGCAAGGAATATGGCTAAGTGTGTATACTTGATGATTGATTAAGTGTGACTAGAATTATAAGGTAAACATTCTAAGTCCAACCTTTTAGTCAAAGGTCAATATTTTAGTCAAAGGTCAAAACTTTAGTCAAAGTCAACTTTAGTCAAAGTCAACAAAAGTCAAACTTTGGTCAAAAGTGTTTTTAAAAACAATGGGAGATTGTTGGATACTAGTGGTTCTAGGAACCATCCCACAAGTTACTTACGTACTTGCATTTTTAGGGTCTTAACACGTGACGCATTTACTTCGGTCGGATTTGTGTAATACCCGAAGCACCAACAAGGTGAGTTTACGGCCCCACTTTTATACCTTTCCTTTGGGGGAGGAAACATGCAAAACTGTTTTACTTTACTTGCTCTAAATCTTTACACAACTGTTTGGTTGCTTATAAGTTGTTTCTCCAGTTGTTATTGATAATGTTTCTACTTCTTCTGATGATGATCAAGCTGAAGATCAAGTTATTGACCTTGACAGTGATAATGTTTCATCTCTCGAGTTAGGTGAACATTACACTAACTTATTTGATAATGTTGTTGTTCCTGAGAATCCCACTCTTCGGATTCATAGATATCATCCACAGGAAAACATCATTGGAGAACTTGATGTGGGCGTTCGTACACGTCATCAAGTTGCTTCGTCAAGTGATAATAACATATTGTGTGCTTACACTAACTTACATTCTTCGGAAATTGTAAATCTTACTAAATTCTCTTGCTTTCTATCTCAAGTTGAGCCAACGACAGCTCGTAAGGCTCTTGAAGATCCTTCTTGGGTAGAAGCTATGCAAGATGAACTACAACAATTTGCTCGTTTAGGTGTTTGGGATCTTATTGATAAACCTGCTAGAGTCAAGAAGGCAATTCCGACTAAGTGGGAATATAAGTGTAAGAAGGATGATCGTGGGGTAATTGTGAGAAACAAGGCACGTTTAGTGGTGCAGGGATTTCATCAGCAAGAGGGTATTGATTATACTGAGGTTTATGCGCCAGTGGCAAGATTAGAGTCGATTCGAATCTTCCTAGCTTATGCTGCTTACAAGAACATCAAAGTCTATTAAATGGATGTTAAAAGTGCTTTTCTCAATGGTGAATTACACGACGAAGTGTTTGTTTTACAGCCTCCTGGTTTTGAAGATCCTGATTATCCGGACCATGTTTACCGATTAAACAAGGCCCTGTATAGTCTACATCAAGCCCCGAGAGCTTGGTATGGCACGCTCTCTGACCATCTGACTAATAATGGCTTCAAACGAGGGACTGTCGACTGCACTTTATTTCATAAAACTGTTGGTGACGATCTTCTCCTAGTCCAGATTTATGTCGACGATATTATTTTTGGGTCTAAAAACGACACATTGTGTAAGGAGTTCGAGAAGTCCATGCAAACAAAGTTCGAGATGAGCTCGATGGGAGAGATGAATTTCTTTTTAGGGCTGCAGGTTCACCAGTCTGATAAGGGAATCTTCATTCATTAGACAAAATATGTGAACGATGTCTTGGAACGGTTCAAGATTACTGCCGGAAAAATCCCTTCTACTCCTCTTCCAGTGGGTCACAATTTATCACCGGATGAATTGGAGGATACCGTTGATCCGACCCTTTATCGTGCTATAATTGGTTCTCTAATGTATTTAACTGCTTCTCGACCCGACATAATGTTTGCTGTTTGTTTGTGTGCTAGGTACCAAGTTAGTCCCCGAGTGACTCACCTGGCAGCGGTCAAGCGTATTTTGCAATATCTACGGGGAAATCCAGACACCGGGTTGTGGTACCCCAAGGATGATACCTTTGATCTTACTGCCTATTCAGACTCGGCTATGGAGGTTGCAAGATCAACTTCAAATCAACGACTGCATGATGACAATTTTTAGGAAACCGGCTTGTTTCCTAGCAGTGTAAGAAGCAGACAACGGTCTACACTTCAACCGCCGAAGCTGAGTATGTTGCAGCCTCGAGTTGCTGTTCCCAGGTTTTGTGGATACAACAACATCTTCGCAACTACGGTTTGAAGTTTCTTACTACTCCCATCTTGATTGATAATTCTGCTGCTATTAGTTTCACCAAGAATCCCGTACAACATTGTAAAACGAAACATATCGAAATTCGATATCATTTTATACGGGATTGCTATGAAAAGAAATTAATCGATCTTGAGAAAGTACATACTGACTTTCAGAAAGCCGATTTGTTTACTAAAGCTTTTGACAACACGCGTTTTAAATTTTTGCTTGATTTAAACGGATTGAAAACCCTCGCTGATATCCTTACACAAGGATGACTATCTTTATTTTCTGTCATATTTTTCTTTTATAATTTATTTTGGTTTTAAGGGGTGAAAATCTAGAAAATACAAAAAGAATGTGTTTTTCGTTTGTATAGATAAAAATCCAAAAACATTAAAAAAAAATTTCAAAATTCAAAAATATTGTGATTTCTGTTCTTTAATGTTTTTCTTTTAAATATATAGAAAAACCAAAAACATTTTAAAATTTTGAAAAACCAAAAAGAATGTGATTTATGTTTTGTACAGAAAAATCCGAAAATCCAAAAAGATTGTGAAGTTTATTTTGTTTATAAGAAAATTGAAAAAGACAAAAATATTGTGTTTTTAAAGTTTGTATAGAGAAAAACCAAAAAGATTTTTGCAGGTGTTTTTAGATTATTTTCTCGCTGAAAATTATGTCGGTTATTTAAGTTTGTGAAGCATGCTTGCATATCTTGGTCATATTATTCACTTGTGAATTGATGGTTAGCCATTTATTTATAAACTTACGTTAACTGGGGCGATTAAATTTATCTTATATTTATTTAATTATTTAATTTTTTTAATTATTTAATTTAAAATTAAATAAAAGATTTTTTAATTAGAATCTAATTCGTTATTTATGGATAACGAACTAGGTGATTCTTTAGCGAACTAGCTTCTGGTTCGACAACCTAATTCGCTTCCGCACTCTGTAACGAATCATCCCCTCGTTATGCATATTTAACGAATCAAGCCACGAATCATATCTTGATTCGCTAACTTATTGAAACGAATCAGGAAGTGATTCGCTAACCTAAGGTAACGAATTGAGTTAGCGAATGGGCTAATTCGTTAACTTTAATTTAAAAGAATCGTCTGATTCGTATAAGTTGTACCTCGAGTTGCGTGCAAGGTTATAAAAGACAAGAAAAACGAACAGTTCTCCACTGTTCGCCTTCTTTCTTCACCTTAAAGAAACTCTGTTCAAATTTTCTCTGAAAGTTCGACCTTCTCGTTTTGACATCTTAAGGATTTATTTGAGTTTCTTAGGTATAGACAATTATTGCGATCTAATTTTCGTCCGAAATGGTTGTGATTTGTTAGCTAAATTATTGATTTTTAAGGGTTTAAGGGTTTCCGAGTTTTTAAACCTATTTATGTATAATTTATGTTAATAACTTGATGACTTAGATGTCATTGTGATCTGAATGTGATTTCGATACCCTTGATGGACTCTAATCAACATTTGATTGTTGTTTGCTGGGTTAATTATGATTACTTGTTATCGGTGGTTACAGTGGGTTCGTCTAACCTTGATATTTCAAGATGTTGAGTCTCAATCTCATCAATCTTAGTGTATTAGAGTGATTCCAAGTACAATGATCACATTTTTATGATGATTCGACGATAGTTAAGGCCTAATCGTCCCGAGGTTCATAATGTTGACTATCTATGTTCATCCTAATTTTGACCTTGACTTTGTGAAGTCAAAGAACAAGTCTAATTTAACCATTCGTTAAGCTTAGCGAATTGGAACTGTTTCGTGTCCATTTCGTTAAGATTTTACACGAACTTGATTAGCGAATAACATATTACACGAATCAGAATTTGATTCGCTTAAAATATAACGAACTAGATGTTAGTTCGTCAAAATCATATAGTAATTCGCTATGTCCAGTTCGTTAGTTAATTTACTTGATAGCGAATCGCATGATTCGTTACAGTATTGTAACGAATCAGTGAGAAGTTAACGAATGACATGTCATTTTTTTAAATTTAATTATATTACCTAGATGTTCAATTAATTTATTTAAAGAATTTAAAACGTCTAATATGCGTAAATATATTAATTATACATATCCTTTGATTACGTATATACATCATCTATAGATATGTTGATATATTTTGATATCTCTTCTCATATTCGATTTTATTTATACAGTAAAACATGGTTGATCAAGAACAACAAAATCAACCACCAATAGAACAACCTCCACAGGATCAATAAGATCAACAAGCTGAAGTGATCTTATTGTCGTTTGATAAAAAGCACAACATTTGTGCTTATGTTGATCAAGATGTACCTGATTTGGAAACATTTGGAGATTTGTTGACTTTCTTACGACGATCAAAGATACACTATGCTATCACTTCTAGACCAAAGGTGTATCTAAGTATTATCAGACAATTTTGGAATACGGCTGCATATGTTGAAGAAAATCAGATCATCAGGGCTACAATCAATCAAACTCCAATTACAATTGATGTTGCAGTGATTCGCTGAGTACTTCAATTCGATGATAATGACGATTACCCGAGTGAATATGACAGGTCATTAGTTAGAGGACTATTCACCCGTTTGCACTATAATGGAAATATTCTTAAGTCCATGTTGAATAAGAATGGGGTGTGTGCACCATACAAGTATCTGTTGCATGTTCTACTTCATTGTATGAGTGGACGTCGCGAAGGTTTTGATGAGTGTAGAATAATTTGCAGTCGACCTTTGTTGCCTTGATTCTGAACAAGCCGTATAATTATTTAGAGTTAGTATTTGATCATTTGAAGGAACAGGTTTAGCAAACTCTTCAGTCAAAGAAATTCTTGATGTACCCTCGCTTTTTACAGCTAATTATTCAAGATTTGATTCCGAATTTGGTGATTGATCGGACGCTGGTGAATGATGTACTTCATCAGGAACATATGACAGCAGATACCATTCATCGTATGTTAATTTACAGAAAGGAGAAACCATAGGATAAACGGATGATTGGTCATATAATCAATCCGGATTATGTATATCCTCCTAATGAGCGCTGGATCCACGACGATTCGGATCTCGAGCGTGAAGGGGGGAGAAGGTGGGAACGGTGATGGTGGAGATGATGATGGTGATAATGATGGGAATGATGGTGATGGTGGAGCTGGTGAACGAGCTCTTAAAGAACAACAAGATGCAGTCGATGCTGCTCTAGCTGCCACCATGAAAGCTCAGCTGGAAAGAAAAACAAAGGGTAAAGCTGTAGCTACTGGTGAACCATCAAAGAAGCCCCGTGTGTCTGCTAGGGCTGGGGTAATCATTGGAACCCCACCACCACGGCATACAACGCCTCAAAGCTCGGCGGTGCCGCTAACTACTAGCACTCCGACGAGAGGCTCGGTCTTATTCCTCAAATGGCGTTAACCGAGATACCGAGACCTCCTGCTGCATTGTCTACAGCATCTCCTACTACATCAATGAGACCTCCTCCTCCGCCAACAACTATTTCTCCTCCTCTTCCTCCACCTCTGCCTAGTGATATCTCATTTATGAGAATTACTCGGCCTCAAGGACCAGTTCAACCTGTTCATCCATCCGTATACAACTTGCCGCCAAGACGTCAAACTGAAATGCTGCTAAATCTACTACATCTATATGAAAATAAAATGGCAGCTGACTGTCAAAATCAAGAACGACTCATGGAGAATCAACGACAAATGATGAGTTATATTTCTTTCTGTCAGAAGGAGACTAAGTCGTTGCGTACGATTGTTGAGTCTCAGGGGGTGAAATTAAAGGAACAAATAGAGTTGATTTTATAATTAACTTGTAAAGAAGATGCCCTCAAGAAACTCAAGAATGACGACGATGATCCTGACGAATCTGGTGCAGGAGGTGAGCCTAAACAATCGCATGGTTCATCCTCTGGTGCTGGTGTTAGTGGCGGTGATGATTCGAGCAAACAAATTATTATTTATCAAGATCCAACAGCTGCCAAGCCAATTGAAATGATTGCAGCTAACACAGTGATATTTGTTGATGGATCAGGGGTGGTTAAGAGTGTGGTGAATAGAGATGAGATACAGGTTGGTGAGTTTGTTGAAAGATCGTTGACACGGACGCAGATTTCTATACTACTTGGGCTGAATGATGTTCAGCTAAATGCTTTAGAAGTTGATCCCGATGTTGAGGTAGAGAATGAGGAAGGGTTGGAAGTTGATCCATCGATTCAGATGAATACGTATTTTATTTATGAGAATGAGGACATTGAGATGGAGGATGTGACTGCTGATGAGTACCCGGACATGTATCAACACGCAAACGTTGATCAAGGTGCTCCGGTATTTCATGAAGATGTAATTAAAGAAGCTGAGGATTGTCTTGAAGTGAAGTCCAAAGGAAAAGGCTTTTATACTGCTAAGCCTTATGATCCGACTGTTGATGAGATTAAAAGTTGGTTCAGGTTTAAAGCTATGGGTAAGATTATTAAGGCACATCGCATTGTTGACCAAGAACGCAAAGACACAGCTGAAGCCTTGGTTAAAGCAAATCAAGGGACCACCTTCAAGACCGTTTCTAAGGTACATGGTGATATTGTCTCCTGGCTCTATGATTCTGACCTTAAAGTATGTATAGTCAAGTGGGAAAAGGGTGTCCAGTATTACGAGAAGATAATGGATGTTCTTACATTGCCGCGGTGGGATATCCGTACCCTCGCGAGACGTCCATTTATCAATCATGGTGGTTACCTAATAGCTGAGTGCTTTCACCAACACTTACTGTTCGAGGTCAATCATGGCTCAAATTCTTCAAGCCCCAGGTCCCAAGACGTAAGCGCATTGACGAGATTGATCCAAGGACCGGCTGGAAGAAACTTGTCTTGAAAGTGAAGCCGCCAAAGACGATGAAAAAGGTTCCTGTGAAGACAATGCCACAAGATATTTATCTGTCTTTCAACCGCTGGTATTATGACAACCACACCAGCGAGGCCGTCATTGTTTTGGGAAGAGGTCTAAAGACTAAGTTTATCAAGATAATCGACCCGATGTGGATGGTTAATTTATCAGAGACCGACAATGACGTGCTCTTCAGGAAGCAGATTTTGTTCGAGCGCTGTGAAGATTACGACCTAGCTATGCAATTCCAACGAGTTGTTCGTGTGTGTCATGAACATGGAATTCATAGTTGCAAAGACTGGCAGTCCAAGCGCTTCAAATAAGTTAAAGACAAAGAGCTTAAGACGAGGGGGTGTCTGTTAGTGCACGGTTTTGCGTCTAGAGTCTTTGTATTTATCGTTAACATTTTTGTTTATTAATTAATGTAATAATTAGTTTATTTAATAACTAGTTCGCTAAGTTATAGTCTAGTTCACTAAGGGATGTTAGCGAACAAGACATTAAATGTATTCCCTCCTGATTCGTTAGGGGATGTTAACGAATCATGGGATTTTTCGCTATGTTAATGTATGTAAAGAAGGGGAGGCTGGTTCGCTAGGGGATGTTAGCGAACCAGATCACCTTCTATATATAGTGAACTCCTGTTCACAATTTAATTTAAGTTTTGAGTCGATTAACGAAGTTCTGTCCAATATCTCTCTCAAACTTCATCTTAATATTATACATACAATACTACTAATCTATTGATAATATATACACATATTTATAACACTGAATCGATGTTAATCATGAGCTAGATCCGAAAACATATTAATAGTATAGATACAGATCTGAGATTTGTTAGTTGTAATTGTTATTGATACGGGTTCCAACAAGATATAAGACTAAAGGTCTTAAGCCGGATCATGTATCCGACTAACAAAAAGTTATACTCGTACTATAGGTACGAGATAACAAAGAAGAGGGAAAGACCCTCGGACAGTGTATTGAAGCTGATCCAAAAGAGAAGGCTATACTCGTACAATAGGTGCGAGATAGCAAGGAAAAGACCCTTGGACGGTGAGTGATGCCGATCCTAAAGAGACAAGGTGAATACGCCCCCAAACTTTTACTTATTTAAAAATGAGTCAAACATGTTATTTGAAATTGTTTACCAGGAACTATGTGTTCCTGAAACCATTATAAATAAAGGGTATAAACCTAGCCCTCAGGCTGTGGTATACGTATGTCTGGATCCTTACATAGGTGGTACTATGCGATGTATGGGCATGATCGCACCACCCTTGGTCGTAGGACGCTCTCCTGCAGGGAGTACGACCTTATGTGTATATTTACGGGTACTTAACTAAGTCGAACGCTGCGGTGTTTGTTGAGGTGACCTAGCGTAGAGGCTCATATTTATAATGTGTTATTCGACTTTGTTATTCCTAAGCCACGTTGGGCCGAGGAAGGTGTAGTCTTGAGGGGTAATAAAGTAAAAGAAATATTTTTGCGTCAGCGTGTTCACCAGCATTCGTTGCTGACGTATTTTCTTACATTTTGCAGGTGAACAAAGTTAGAGCTTGGAGATGAGGAAGTACTATGATATCCGATGGCTCGGATTCTTTTTGTGTACTTAATATCTTAAATGGTGGTTTGTAATTATAAACAAATAATCTTTTGATAACTTAAACGGGTGTTTATAATCCCGTCTTTTGAATATATATAAATATTACACTTTTGATCCTTAAAGTTCTATAAGTCTTCCGCAAACTAACGCAACTCTGATTTATTTACAAACACGATACCAAGTTGTGGGTCGCACTCCTAGGCCCTGGAAGGGGGTGTGACATGGACCCTCTAACGAACTGGTCCTTATAACGATCAGTCCATGTAACAAATCAGTCCGTGTAACGAATTAGACCTTCTAATTCGTGATCGCTTTTAACGAATGATTATAACGAATCAAGGGTAATTCGTTATCTTTTCCCTTTAACGAATTGAATACGAACTAAAGCTATTTCGATATGCTTCCTTTAACGAATTACTTAGCGAATCACCCCTAGTTCGTTAACTTCCCGTTAAAATTAGGGTTAGGTCAGAGAAGGTCAGAACATTCTCTGACATCCCTCTAACCTCGTACCACTTTCCGGCGCCGCCTTTGCCAGAAAACCGGGATCTCGCCAGAAAAGTGAGATCCTGCTTATTTCTCCACCGTTTTCACCGTCTTTCGTCCCGTTCGATCCCGATCTAAGCTAGGGTTACCCCTAAGCTCATCTTAGGTTTGGTTTATACTCGATTCCACCTGGATCTCGTGACTCTAACGGTTTAACAGTGTCGGCTAGTCGTTTCATGACTAAATCTAACGGGTTTTAGTTCATACAACATCATACTATCATTACCTTGAATTGGGATCGGTTTTCTATCTTGGATCGGCTAGAGAAAGGAGAGAAATTAGAGATAGAGTTTAAGTTTGTGTTTTGGTGGTGTATGGAATATGTATAAATGAATGAATTAAATGGGTAATTAAGCCTTATATAATTATGGATCATGGGCTTAAGCCCATGGTCTTCCCTTCTTTCCTTCATAACCCAAGTCTATAACCCATATCCATTTAACCCAACACTAGCCCGACTCATAATAACTCGTATTTTTATTTATTAACCGAAACTAGAAAACGGGATGTTACAATTACTTTAACGAATGAGCAGTCATTCGCTGAATCCAATAGAGAATGAGCTCTCTAAATTAATGAATGAGCCACATACGATACATCCTTAGCATATGTGCTCCTAGGCTAACGAATAAGCTTAGTCTATAACGAATGGACTCCAATCACTATATAATCAATAGCTAATGGGTCATATTACAATGTAACATAAAGACTAAAATACCCCTAGCCTATTCGATCAGTTGCAGACAACAAATCAGGCGCTAACAGACTCCCCTTTTTCCATAGTTGTCAAATACTTTAACTTTGAATACTTTAACTGCAAATCATCAGTCATAATAATTAAGAGCCAATAGAATCCACCTTGATCGATGATTCTCGGGCTTGTGCAGACAGACAAGTATTTAGTCTTATACGCTAACCAATAACTCGTAGCTTCTTGTATCAGATCTCCCCCTCAAGTAAGCAACTCTGTTTTGGATAAAAATCAGCTAAGGATCAAGTATCCAAATCTGTAAAGTGAGGTATAGTGCTATGTTGATAATAACGAATATGTAATCGAAATCTTGATGTACACAATGATTTGATCACGAGGGAAAAATCCCTTGAATACGAAAATCTTACTTCGGTCAAAACTTAACAAAGTAATCTTTGGTCGAATCACTTCGGTTAAGGATTAACAAGGTAACCTTTGGTCGGATAGTACGTGATTATAGTAATCTTCGGCACAAAAAACCCCCGGACGGTGAAAATTATTAGCGTCAAGTTTATTAATGATAAAAAGGTGGATACAAGGTTGGAGATTATGATCAGTGATACAATATTCTCTAAGTGTGTGTGTGTGTGTGTATTGCTATGTTTGTAGAGAACAGAGTGTGTTGTCGTGTATCGGGTTGTGTTTCCTAGCTGATCATAACCTCTATTTATACATCAAAGACAATAACTGAATGGAGTTATGAATAATAAAGACTATTAACTAATAATCCATAAAGATCCGCCTTCAATCAAGCTTTTCCTTAATTATAACTATTTCCTTCATTATCCACATGTTTTATTAATTGGATGGCGAGATTATAGCTTTGACTTGGTAACTAGCCATTATACCTGCCCAAAATATCAAGATAACGAAGGAAATTCGTTAATAAACAATAAGTACTGAGGATCATTGATCCTGATAGGATCTGCAACATATTCTAAGGATAATTGATCCATATTATATGCCAGGATAACATATCCACAGTGTCAAATTTCTGTGCACTAACAATTTCCCCCAAAATGGCGGTTGTGATAAGATCACAGCTGTCATTTTGCCTTTGAATTCAGACTTCCTGCAAAAACATATGAGATTTGACAAGTTGGATATAATTGTCACATATCAATGGAGTTTCCATGGGAACTTCCTTTCCGGTTGTATATCCTTCTTCCTGCTAATCATGAATAACTAGTAACACCTGTTTAACCCTGGTGGATGGTTCATCTTTTGAATAGTGAAATCCGGGTTAAGAATTTTGGGTAAGTCTAGGTGACTTATGATTAATAATAATTGAAAACTTTTTACTATTCTCTTGTTACTAGTTAATCTGAAAGTTTGTTTGATATAGATTTAGTCTCATTGAAGGTTTTAGGAAATAATCTTGAGTAAAAATTTTAGGATAGAATATCCTTGCAAAAATAATTTAAAGATCTTAAATCCTTGAATAAACAGAATTTATAAAGATCTTAGCCAAACAAATGCAATCTGACAAGTATAAATCATACCATATGGTCTAATTAGACCTAAGTTACCATAAGTACCGAACCTTCGGTGATCCTTGGAGAAGTAATTTAAGGATTTTGAATCCATAAAACCTTGTCTTCGTGATGAACTTAGAAAATCTGTTGCAAATAACTTATAATGTTAACTGGGGTTAAACCAATTAAGCTGGGGACAAGCTCGTAAAATAAACTGGGGACAAGCCCGTGCAACTGGGGACAAGCCCGTGTAATCTGGGGACAAGCCCGTGTAATATAGGGACAAGCCCATGAAATAGTGTTAAACTGGGGACAAGCCCAAAAACTGGGGACAAGCCCAAACTGGGGACTGGCCTAAGGATACGAATGTCAACTGGGGACTCGCCCAAACCGGGATTTAGCCCAAACGTGAGATAACGTGAAAACGTTATAAACCTTAGCTAACATGAAAATGTTAGAAACCTTTGTCTTGAGATAACGTGAAAACGTTATAAACCGATGGTATGTTACGTCTACCATAAACCGTAGGATCCTCCATATAGCCGAAGACAACGAAATTGTTAGCCACTAAGCGTGTACTGGTCCCGCTGCCCAGACTATATGTTGGATAGCGTGCGCTCCAGGCGAGAGTGTAGAAACTCTATTTATAAGAAAGGTGAAAACCTTTAAACCTTAGAGGATATGACCATCGGGGGTCATACCCAAACGTGGGCTAGGCCAAGGAAAATAGCGATGTACCTTAAGCGTGAGGGAGAGGTGGGCAACCTCTTAGACATTGAACCTCTTATTGAAACCTGCATTGTTACTTAAAACTTGGAAGAGACAAATCGTTAAGAATACATTATCCTTAAAATAATAAGAAATTGAAAAGAATAAGTAATCAGATATATATTACCAATTTTGGGATCCTTGATCCTTCTAAGGATACTTGACCCTGATTAGAAAAAGTATTTCTTGAGATGAATAGCATTTCATGCTCTAGGTAACCTATTGCCTTCCATTGTCAGCAGGTGATATGCCCCTTTTCCAGCTTCTGACTCGATCAAGTAGGGGCCTTCCCACTTAGGTGCTAGCTTTCCATCCGCTGGATTGGTTGTATTTTGGAAGGCTTTCCTTAAAACTAGATCTCCTTCTTGAAATCTTCGAATTATGATATTCTTGTTGTATGCCCCAGCTACCCTTTGTTTATATGCTTCCATTCTGATCTTAGCTAGGTCTCTGAGCTCATTAAGAGTATCCAGATCTTGAAGAAGGATTTCGTTGTTAGCTTGAGGATCACGGATGCTTGTTCTGGCAGTAGGAACCACCATCTCCGTAGGGATTACATCTTCTGAGCCAAACACCAATGAGAAGGGTGTTTGACCTGTTGCATTCTTTGGTGTTGTTCTATCAGCCCAAAGAACGTATGGTAGCTCTTCGGCCCACTTGCCTTTCTTGGATCCTAGTTTCTTCTTCAAGTTGTTGATAATAATCTTGTTACTTGATTCAGCTTGACCATTAGCTTGAGGATGAATTGGTGTGGAGGTAATCATCTTAATGCCCCAACTGTCACAAAAGTTAGTGGTTCTTTTCCTGATAAACTGGGAACCATTGTCACAAATAATTTCTAAAGGGATACCAAATCTAGTAATAATATTTCTTTTAATGAAGGATATCACCTCTTTTTCGCGGACATGAACGAAAGCTTCTGCTTCTATCCACTTTGAAAAGTAATCAGTCATCGCAAGCATGAATACTTTTCCTCCTGGAGCTTTAGGTAGCTTACCCACAATATCCATGCCCCACTTCATGAAAGGCCATGATGAGGATATAGGATACATAGGCTCTGCTAGCTGATGCAAAATATTTCCATGTCTTTGACAAGAGTCACACTTTTTTGAGTACTCCATGGCGTCTCTCTTCATGGTAGGCCAGAAGTATCCTGTTCTCAGAATCCTTGAGAATAGGGCTCTACCTCCAGTATGATTACCGCAATCTCCTTCATGAAAGTCTTTGAGCACCTCTTGAATTTCAGGATCTTCGATACATCTCAAGTATGGACCTGCAAGAGATTTCCTATACAGAATATTGTTTAATAAAATGTATTATGATACCTTAAGTTTGAAGGACTTAGGTTTCTCTGTGGCTGGAATCTCTCCATTTTGAATGAACTTCTTGATCGGGAGGATCCAAGATCCTTGATTATTTGAGGATAATGGATCCCAAGACACAATTTCTTTGTCAGTTGTTATCTCCCCAACTTCATATTTTCCTATTGCTGGTGAGAGTATATGGATGATTGGGATCTTCGTATCTTTTGGAATCTTCATTGATGAAGCTAAATTTGCTAAGGCATCTGCCCCATCATTTTCTTCTCTTGGTACTTGTATAATACTAAAATAATCGAAGGACTTTGATAGTACCTTCACAACATCTAGATATTTGATTAGTTTCTCGCCTTTAACTGCATATGAGCCATTAAAATGGTTAGCCATCAATAAAGAATCTACATATACTTGAAGATACCTGATCCTCATATGTTTAGCTAATTGCAAACCTGCAATCAGAGCTTCGTATTCCACTTCATTATTGGTGGATTGGAACGCACACGCAATGGACTGGGGTATTATGTCCCCCTGTGGCGATTTTAGTAGGACACCCAATCCTGTTCCTCTTGCGGTGGATTCTCCATTAGTAAAGAGGATCCAAGAATCCTTGGTTTCTTCCAGTTGTTGAACCTCCAAATCAGCCTCCTCTTGTATGTCACTACTGAAATCAGCCACAAAGTCTGCAAGCGCTTGTGACTAAATGGTTGTTCTGGGCTCATACTGAATATCATATGCACTCAATTTCACAGCCCATTTAGCCATCCTTCCTGACAATTCTGGTTTTCTAAGCACATTCTTAACAGGATAATTAGTTCTTAAAATAATAGTATGTGTTTCAAAATAGCGTCTCAACTTGGTTGAGGCTATAATCAAAGCAAGAATTAATTTTTCAAGGTGATGCCTGACCTCTGCATATAACAAGCTTTTACTTACGTAATATACCGGGTGCTGTTGTCCTTCATGATCTTTGGCTAGAACAGCACTAATTGCATTTCCTGACACAACTAAGTATAAGGACAGCGGCTCACCATCTATTGGCTTCATCAAAGCAGGCGCTGAGGATAGATAATCCTTAAGAGCCTTTAGTGCATCTTCATGCCTTTGAGTCCATTCAAACTTTCTATTTTTCCGTAAGATATCATAGATGTCTTTGCACTTCTGTGAGGATCTGGAAATGAATCTGTTGAGGGCAGCTATTCTTCCCGTCAGTCTTTGGACATCTTTAGCATTCACATGAGACTTTAAATTAATGATGGCTTCTATCTGCTAGGGGCTTGCTTCTATTCCCCTTTTGATCACCATGTATCCTAGAAACTTTCCAGCCTTAACACCAAAATGGCATTTTGACGGGTTCAGTTTCATGTTATATCGGTCAAGGATATTGAATGCTTCTTCAAGATCTCTAAGGTGATCCTCAACCCTCTTTGACTTCACTACATGTCATCTATGTAGACTTCCATGGTTTTGCCTAACTGATCCTTGAACATCATGTTGACCAATTTTTGATATATTTCCCCTGCATTTCTTAGTCTGATCGGCATAGCAATATAACAATATATGCCGGTAGGAGTCATGAATGTTGTATCCTCTTGATCAGATGGTTCCATCTGAATTTGTTGAAATCCAGAGGAAGCATCCATAAATGAAAGCATCTTATGCCCTGCGGTTGCATCCACCATGGAGTCTATATGTGGTAACGGGAAAGGATCCTTGGGGCATGCCTTGTTTAAATCGGTGAAATCGACACACACCTCCACTTTCCATTCTTTTTAGAAACAACAACCACATTAGCCAACCATCGAGGATACTTAACCACTCTGATCATACCGGCCTTAAGAAGTTTTTCAACTTCTTCTTGTATGATCGTGTTCCTCTCAGGGGCAAATTTCCTTTGCTTATGATGGACGGGTTTAATAGAATAATCAAGGCCCAACTTGTGAGTAATAACTCTTTAGAAATACCTGTCATGTCTGAATGTCTGAAGGCAAATGTGGATTTTCGTCGCTTTAGGAAGGATATTATATCCTCCTCAATCTCGTCAGGGATATTGGATCCTAGGAACACCTTCATGTCTGGATCTTCAGGATCTAAAGATACTTCTTTTGTGTCTCTCTCCCGAGCTTCCAGCACGTCCCTAGGATGTTGCTTTAATTGCTATGCTATCGTTTGTTTAGCTGTCGGCTTCATGGATGAAGAATAATAATTATTGGCTTCCACTTAGTCACCATCTATCCTTACTACTCCCCAAGGAGTTGGTAATTTGATGCACTGATGGTAGGTAGAGGCTACAGCCTTCATTCCATGTATCCAAGGCCTGCCAAGAATAACGTTGCAACAAGAAAGATTGTCAATAACACAAAACTTTTGGTAAGAGTTTAACCCTTCGATATATATTGGGAGTTTGATGTCCCCCAATGTTTTCTTGGTTTCACCACTGAAACCCACTAGCACCGATGTTTTCGGGATGATTTCTGAGTCCGGGATGTTCATTTTTTGCAGCACGTCATGTTGGATGATGTTGACCGAGCTTCCACCATCGACTAGGATCCTGCGCACATAATGGTTAGCAATAAATAAAGTTACAATCAAACCATCGTGATGAGGATCCTGGATGCTTGTCTTATCTTCTTCATCAAAGAAGATTCTTTTTTCAGTCGTCAAAGTAGTGGATATGACTGGTCGCTCTCCATTCTCCAACTTGGTTTCTTTGGTGTGTCTTTTTGCCGAGGAGAAAGAAGTACCGCATATATCTGAGCCACCGGAGATGAAGTTGATTACTTGTGCGTCTGGTGGGGGTGGAGTTGCTTTCTGGGGAGCATCTTCAGGATCCTGGATCCTAGACTTTTTTCTTCCCAAGAGCTCTTTGAAATGGCCCTTGCTTAGGAGGTATCCAATTTCCCTCCTTAAACCAATACAATCTTCTGTTTGATGGCCAAAGTCTTCATGGAATGCACACCACTTGGACTTGTCTTTGAAGGATGTTGTTTTCTCATTCTTTCGAGGCCACCTTGCTTTCTCTCCAAGATCCTTCATGGCGCAAATCAAACCATGGGTATCAACAGAGAAGCAATACTCGGAAATACTTGGGTAGTCCTCATCATCTTCTCCTTCTTCAACTGCTCGTACGTTTTGATTGTTGAACTTGTTGTACGGCTTTGAGTTGTTGTTCCTGTATGAGGATCCTTTGTTCTTGTCAGTGGATTCCTGTTTTGTTTGAGCCATATGGTCATATGATATGGGTTAATCTTTCAACAATCAGCTACAAGTCACTAGCTATCCATCATCACATGTAAAGCAAAAATATCTTTATATTTAACCTTGTCACACACCTTCATGAACAACCTGATCATTCAGAATCGTTCACTTAGGTTTTCCCTCTCTTGATAACGTTTATCCCAAATTAACTCTTTGAAGCTCTTTTACATCCCATTCGCTTGGATGCGCTAATGTTTTAGGAATATGATGCAAGGTTCCAACCTCTATTGATCAATCCTGAACGATTTGATTCTTCAATCTAATGACGTAACTCGTATATTCTTCAATAAGATCAATCCGTTCAAGAATTGTCCCCTTGAACAGAAGTAATCCACAAAATACTCGTAGCCAACATTATCAAGATCAGAAAAAAGTAAACGGATAGACACTCTCTCACACCCCAACCTAAGGCGGAAATGCGGCGGTGTGAGCTGATTTCTCCCATCTCTCAAGGTACTATCATGCAATATTAAAGGTGACAATATCTATTAAATTTATTTAAATAATCATATACATAAAAGTAAACAAAGTACATAAGTTAGAACTAAAGCAAGTAAAAGAAAATCTAATATTTAATTCTTGTATATTCTTATCTAGCATGCACCCTAACTTTCTTCAAACAAATCTTGATAATCATATCATACGGTAACCTGCATATGTGTCAAAAATACAATAGGTTTTGTCAACACGAGGTTGAGTGAGTAAAACACCAGATTTTGTGAATATATAATAATAAATAAAAGTGCAAACTGTGTCAAGTGAGATAAGCAATTAAACCACAGAGCAAGTAAAAGTTTTAGATACGCTCGATGCCACATGAAATGGGCGATGGCTACTACATAAGTAAGTAAAAAAGTTATCGGTAAGCTTGATGCTAGATGAACTGGGCAATGGCTAACACGACGGTCGTATGATCATACCAGTATGAGAATATGTTTAATGAAACACCAGATTTTGTGAATATATAATAATAAATAAAAGTGCAAACTGTGTCAAGTGAGATAAGCAATTAAACCACTGAGCAAGTAAAAGTTGTAGATACACTCGATGCCAGATGAAATGGGCGATGGCTACTACATAAGTAAGTAAAAAAGTTGTCTGTAAGCTTGATGCTTGATGAACTGGGCAATGGCTAACACGACGGGCGTATGATCATACTAGTATGAGAATATGTTGGATCTCTCTCAACTGTATTCATGTAAAGCATATAAGCATATAACACGTTAGGCATAAATTGTTAAACACCCATGACTAAAAGTTGCAAGTTGAGTAATATATAGTAATAAAACATCTACGAACGCATATGTCCCCAAAACGGTTAAAAAATATGTAAATATAAGGGGAGTGAGATATTCACCAGATCAGATGAATGAAATATAAATGATGATGTGAGAAAGATAAATTCTTTAGGATATACCGTCAAGGATTCCTAGTTAAAATAACAGCAATATGAATAATTATAAAAGGTATAACACGATTTAATGATTTAAGATCTCGATGTGATTGAATTATAATTGTGATTAGAATATAATTGATTGAATGATTTATTTTCTATATGGATTATTATTGTAAGGATTAATATCATTGTTTCACATTTATTTATATTAAAGTCATTATTTTTAATATTTATAGAATTTCCTTTGTTTACTTGATATGATAAATATATAACCAAATTTATAAACTAATAATTTAGATAACTAAATTTGATATAAAACATACTTATAATTATCCAAATATATATATATATATATAAAGTTTAAATAGATAAATGTTTAGGCAATTAATTATAATATATAATAATAACGTCTAAATAAATATATTAAATAATATATAAATGTAATATGTAATATTTTAAATGAATAATTATTTTGAACCTTTAACGTAAATCGGTTTACGGAAAAATTAGAGTTAACGTCTTTCTTTTATTTTTATTATACCATTTATCTAATAACAAAAACGTATATATAAATAAATACATATATTATAAAGATATAAATATATACATATATTTTGGTCAAAAATTCAAAGACGAGTAAACACCCAGAAAACGTCAATATAAGGTGTCGGTTACATAAAAATAATATTAGTTTATGTTTATTTTACTTATTGTTTAATTAATTGAACATTAAATCATACAAAAAAAAAAAGAAAAGTGGGCTGGCCAGGGCTCAAACCTGCGCCCCTAGCCTGCTCACTAGGTTAACACGCGCACACAGAATCGGCTTTGCCAGCGTGACATTTTGCTTAAAAATGAAATGAAATTTTATTATACCTTAATAGGTTTAAGCATATAATCAATCAAGACCCCTAATTCTTAATCGCTTAATATGTTTGATATTTGCCCAAATAATCATAGGGCTTTTGAAATACGGTTAAAAGCGAACTTGATTCAAGGTTGCATTACCTATTATGATGAACAGACGAGGGCTAATTGACGCATGATATAACTGCAGAAAAAGGGTCACGAACATGCATGATTAGGCTGAGACATTGAAATTAACCATAGGGGTTTCGTTGGCGCTAGTCTGAGAATCGTTTCTGCAGATGTAATTGAATTTTGTTGAACGATATATTGTATATCGATGACGGGCTTAGGATGGATTAGTTAAAAAGGTTATTACGGATCTAACTTGATCTTGTTTCTTAGTTTTTATCATATAAACGATTTCCAAAAATAAATTCCAAGTTTATCACGTAAATTATGGTTTAAGAAATCAAATGGCTCTACGGTTTAGGTTTACAGGTCAACGAATCTGGGTCAAGGGTTTGGCTTATTGGATTATAATATAATATTTTTATCAGATTTGCAAATAGACCCCCAGACTTTAGATGAGGTTACCTGATGAGTTAGAATCTATCTTTTAGGGTAAAAAGTTATATATCACAAAGTTAAATAAAATAAATGAAGAAAAGAAATATATAAAATAAATAATTGAATATTTTATTAATTAAATTACCTGAAAATGAAAATGTAACATTCTGCTTTTGAAGAGAATAAAGAAAATAAATTTCGTTTATTTAAAAGTGTGTCATTTATCGGTTTAGATAAATAAACTAATAGAAGGTGGACTTGGACATTTAAAAGATGGAATAAGGGATGAAATGGGCCTTAGGTCCATGGGCTTAAGATAGTATAAATACTCCTTAAACCTTAATCCTTTCCATTATCATCCATCTCTACGCTATAGCCTACACCTTGAAAAACACACACGAACACCTCCTATATCCCGAGCTAAGATCCGAAGGCAAAATAAAAACCCCGAGCTTGATAGTGCTAGAACGTCGTGACGAACACAACCTACATCAAGACTAGATCTTGTTTGTAAACCGACTCGTTTAAGGTACGTTCATTAACAAAAACTTGTTCGATTCATTTAGTGTTCTTAGATCTACACAAAAATGATAAAAACATAACAAACGCAATGATTCTCAGTAAAATCCGTTAACGTTTAATAGATTAATCGATGGGTAAATGAGTTGTAAGCATATATGTATCAATCACACCAATTAAACCCGATGTTTGAATGAATGGGTGATTAGGGTTTATAGGCGCTGCAAATACAAGTTCATTGATACCAAAATCAAGTTGTTTCATCGTGATTTGAAGGATAATTGCAGATTTGGGTGTGACTATTCATATCGATTTTGACTTTGACCTCTAAGTCAAAGATTTGGATAAGACTTATGCTTGTTCGTCATGATTAAATGAATCGTTGGTCATTCGTTGGACATCCATAGTGAATGGGACACATTTATGTGCCTTGATGACGAATGAACCCTTCATTCGTCTTAATGAATTAACGAATGGCATCCGACATTCGTTATTCATCCATTCGTTATGATAAGACAAAGAATCAGTTCATTCGCTATAAGATGCACTTACATGATCTTGTAACGAATGAGCCCTCATTCGTCTCAATGAAAGCACGAATGGCCTTAATCATTTTTATAACCAGATTAGGTCATTCGTCATAACGAGTGGAACCATTCATCATAACGAACAGGATAACGATTGAGGCTTAACCTGAGACCATTCGTTATCACAAATGATTTAGCGAATAAAATAATATTTTAACCCCAGCGAGGGGCTCTGCCCCTTGGACCCAGTAGGGGCTGCCGCCCCTAGAACCCGCTGCCAGCGCCGCTGCACCCGGACCCCCGTTCGTTGAGGGTTATATTAAACTAGAAATTTGATAGGGGTAGTGATAGTTAATTGATACATGTAATTGTTATACAGCTAGCCGTGCCCATTTAAATAAAGGAGTTACCATTAACTCTTAGAGGAACCGAGTTCAGGTGAGTTTCTAGCACCATTTCCTTGTTATGTTTTCGGGTGTGTGTGCATACTCAATGTGAATGTTAATACACTTACCTTAAGTGGTAAGTGTATGTCCTAATGATAGATGTGATAGTTATATGTTATGAATGTATTGTTTTCGGTACGTGAACGATCTTCGGATGTTGCACGTATTGTCAAAGGAGGTAATGTGTGGTAAGTACGGAATGAGTATGTAAAGGAACGTATGTATGAATAATGTATGTATGCTAATGCAAATATTGAAAGAATGTATGAAGGTTATAATTATAATGACAAAGAAAGGTAACGTTTGGTTGTATGGAAGGAAAGGGAACCGAACACTAATAATATTCGAGGCAAGAGGGAACCGGACCCTAATAATATTCGAGGCAAGATGGAACCGGACCCTAATAATATCCGAGGTAAGAGGGAACCGTGCCCTAATAATACTGAGGAAAGCTGGGCGTAATGCTCTTTAAAAACGTATAAGTACGTATATGAAAGAAGGAAAGTATGAAAGTATGTAAGTATAATAGAATGAAAGTATGAAGGTATGAAAGTATAATGTATGAACGAAAGCATGTATATATGTATAAATGACGTGTAAAGAAAGCAATATGTGTCTTTGGATAGATATAAGTAAGGTAGTGAACGTATTGTATGATTAACTAGAACTCACTCAGCGTAGCGGACTTTTAGTATGTACGCAGGTGAGTAGAATAAGGCAGCTAGCTTGAGGAGGGCACGTGGCAGAAGATTAAGAAGTTGGCATCCGATGAATTATGATGTATTTATGAATGATGTTTTTATTTTGAAAGATAAAAGATGTTTGTTTAAGACAAGTTTTGAAATGATATGAAATGTTATTGAGAGTTTTTATATTCCGCAAAAGTTTTTAATTAACTCTGATATTTAGAACTGTGTTTATGAGTAATCCAACTTCTAAATAGGGCATTGGGGCTGGGGCCTTACAGGAAATGGGTCAGGTGTTAGTTACTTACTTAATAATCGAAAAACTTGAGTTGTTACACACTCGTAGTCTACATAGTCAAGTTATAAATCTCAAACAAATCAATCAACAATCGAAGAAAAATTGCCCTCTTGAACTCAGTCAAGCTTAGCTTTGCAATCATGAATTACCACCCGAATTGCAGTAATTTTTCAAGAAACCATTGCAAATGTAGGAAGATATCAATCAAATAAACCCCTTGAAATTTTTAACTCCCCTTTTTCGTGACAAATTCGGCAAGGTCTTAAACAAATCTTCAAATATGATCAATAGACTCCTCTTTAAATTAATCATGTTCTCCGCTCGGCCAGTGGTATCTCCCCCTTTTTCTTGACAAATTTAGCAAGGTCTTGAACATATCTTCAAAAATCACCAATAGGCTCCTCTTTAAATTAATCGTGTTCTCCCCTTTGGCCAGTAGATAAGCGTGAAATGTTGGCCGAAAAAATATGTCGCCAAAATTTTCAAGAAGAGTGCCCCACTTTTTTTATTGGGGACATCCGTCTTCCATGTGGTACGCGTAAACACCATCCTCATTCTCTATATAATATCCACATTCACTAAATAAGGTCCTCATTCGTTAAACAAGTCCACATACGTTAACTATGAACAAATGGGGTTTCATTCATTATAAATACCCTTATTCGTTAAAATGGTATCCACATATGTTAACCAAGTCCTCAATCGCTAGATAATTAAACAAATGAAGTCTCCTTCAATAAAATCTCCATATATGATAAACCCGTTAAAGAATGAACTCATACGTTAAGAACTCGTAGAGAATGAGCAAAGTAAATTAACAAATGAGTTGTTGAAGCAGTTACTGTAGCCACCGTTTTGCCAGAAAATATTGTTACGGCGCCGAAAAACAGTTTTCGTGACCGGAAATTGCAAAACTTCACCAAATCTTCAAATTCACATATCAGATCTTCAACGAAGCTTCAGATTTACATTACGAACATGATTCAATAATCAATTTTAACAAAGTCACTCTGAATCACCAATAAATCAAATTAAACAGTAACCATGGCTATCAATGGTGGATTGAATCAATTAACCATCAAATCTGCAATTTAATCCACCAAAATCATCACGCATGCTCGGATTTATCTCATGAACACGAATAACTAATCAATTTCAATGATTATCCACATATATCTTGTCAATTTCAATCAAACTGTACATGAACACGATGAACACGTCTCAAATCAGAATTTCATAACGAATTGATGTATCACGAGCAACCGTCTGCTTTGATACCAATTATGGAAACGTCATACAAGCTAAGATCTAGTCGCAATTGGATACATCAATGATATACGAGACGATAAATAACAATGATTAAACCGAATGGTTACTTTATTGATAACGTTAAGGATTCATGCATTAATACGTACATATGATCAAGCTTGATTTTAGAGAGAATCCGACAGCAAAACGTTACTTGTGGAATAAATAAGCACAAATATCTATGCACATTCTCTAACATAGCCTATTTATAGGTCATCCTCATTCGCTAGACCTCATTCGTTAACATGGCTAACGAATGGGTATCTCCACAAGCGAATGGCCTATCATTCGCTAACACCCATAGAGAATGAGCATTACTTTAACGAATGATCATTATTCACTGAATCCAATAGAGAATGAGCTCTCTAACTTAACGAATGAGCCACATATGCTACATCCTTAGCGTATGTGCTTCAAGGCTAACGAATGAGCTTAGTCTATAATGAATGAACGTCATTCGCTATACAATCCATAGCGAGTGAGCCATATTACAATGTAGCATAAAGGCTAAATTACCCATAGCCTTCAATCAGCTGCGGAGAACAAATCATGCACTAACATGTGTTCTTGTGTTTTATGATGAATCAAAAGCCCTATGGATCGGCGGGGAGTAATGATAAAAGAAAAAACTAAAGAAGTAAATGAATAACAAACAATTTAAGAAAAACTCAAATTCGTAGACACATCTCATTCAAAACCAAGAAAGTTACCTTGAATCTTATCTTTGAATCTGAAACCTGTTCATTGTGAGAACACGGAGAAGGTCGATTAAATAACAAAATAAAAATCAAAATGCATTGAATATTAATTGAATGAAATTAAGAAGTTAATACAACTCCTTCAAAACTCAAAAAAAAAAGTTACCTTAACACGTACAAAAAAAATTAACCAATTAAGCAGGTCCAACCCTAGGGTGGGGCTGTGTGATCGGCGGCCCCCGGCCCGACACCCCATTAGGCCTGAAAGTATTTAAAAAAAATTATATGTAGTTTATGAAAAAAGATATGTATATATAATGTTTATACTCAATTACATAACTAGGTTGCTCTAGTGGTAAAAGAGGTATGACTCTCAACCAAAAGGTTGTGGGTTCTAGTCTCATCTAAGAAATGTTTAAGCCTATTTTTATACAAAAGTTGAGCATGTTTGGGATTGAGTTTGAAAAATGTTTATAGGCTTATTGGTGTTTTTAAAGGTCAATAAGTTAATATGTGTTTGACAATCACAAAAATCTTTCTTATTTTAGCTTTTTGAAAGAGTTAAAAAGCAGTTTTTCAAAAGCCTCAAATCCTGACTTTTCAAAACGGCTTTTGAAAGAGCCAATAAGCTAATAAGAATTTTTCAAACTCAATCCTAAACAGGCTCCCACAACCCAAATCATAACCATGTAAGACCATTTAAAATTAAATTGTTTAAACCCAACAAATCATCTTTTTATTTAAAGCCCAAAAAAAATTTCGCCTTCAACCCAAAATTTTATCACTTCTTGGAGCCACGCTTGCAATTAAAAATAATTTCAAAATTAAATATCATAAGACACAATTGAGTTCTGAACATTAAACCCCGTAATTACATCCCCATAAGAGCATTCCTATTCCGTCCCACATTCCCATTTATAATTACACTACAAAATACTACATTTTTCTCTAATGTTTAATTAAACAATATTATTTTATGCATTTATCATTACAGTTTTATCTCTCATCTACTCACAACTAATTTAACAAATATTAAAAATTAAATAGGGACAAACAAAGTTTCTACAAATTTAAAAAAAAAATCACTGCATTTTCTCTCTCCACCATAAAATTTACACACACAATCACTCAAAATTCCAGCCTATAATTTACAAGCTCTTCTCACATAAATATAGGGATGGGTTGGGAATGCTCTAATTCATCAAATTTAGAGTATTCTCAATAAGTTCTTTATCTCTATCTTTAAAATTTAACTAATAAACATAAATTCTTTAATTTATACATTATAGTCTAATAACCTTCTCCAACCCATTCTCCATTATCATCTCTAAATTCTTTTTTCTCTATCTCTTATTTATAATCTTAACTCCTAATGATTTTGTCTTATTATCCTTTTCAATATAAATTGATTTCTAATATATATTTATAGAAAGGTAGTTGGAAATGGAATATTGTGGCAACACTCTAAATTTGGAGGTTTCCTATATCATTTCACTAAATTTTAGATATGGAGTTTGAAGATAGAGAATGGGTTGGAGTGCTTATTTAGATGTTATTTTAAATTTTAGAAATGAAGATAGATATGGAGAACCCATTGGAAATGCTCTTATACCCACAAAGAAATTGCAAAGAATATCAACATATATGAGAATGCCTAATCGAAAGAACTGTATTATGTGAATCATTCAAGATTCAAATATCAAAACTCATATCCCGTTTAGATATATACATATCAAAATATTGAATTTTGAATATAAATATTGTAATTGAGGATCTCTACCTTAACAACTGCGTGAGATAAGAGGACGATTAAATAACATAATCAAAATTAAGATATAGAATAATAATGCAATGAAAGTTAAGTAATGTAGGAACCGAATTCGTGAATTGAGTAAATAAACAGAAAATTAACAAACAGTTTTATTACTCATACAATACAATACAAGAATCTGAAATACAATACAGAATCAAAGAAATAAAACAAATACAATACGGAAAAAAAATGTAAACGGTTTGGCTGAGGATCGTGTTGAACACGGGGCCCTTAAAACAATATTTCGAGTCTCCCAAGAGAACTCGTTGTTTCCCAGGGTACAACAGCCAGAGTAGTAGTACTGCAAGAGTTAACCGTAAACCTGAAAAATGTTCGAATAAAAGAAACCAGAAATGTAGAAGAAGAAGTTGGAAAAACCTTGCAACAATGCTTGTGTTGTGTGTAAGGTTTGGTGTGTGTTGCAACTTAATTTACCTCTCTATTTATAGAGGAAAAACAAGGCACAAGTTTTTCATCCCACCAATGTGGGATACACCACTATAGTATTTTCTATCAAATACACACAATCACACATCGATATCTCATTCATCAATGTCTATTAGTGTGCATTTGTTGTGTCATAACAACCTACTAATGCACACGTAACAAATTTTCCAACAATCCCCCACATGAATGGAAATCGATTCTTCGAAGTAAGTTTCAGCAATTGAGTATTGCCAGATAGGTAGGTGTTACCCTTTGAACCTTCCGTTGTGAAGCATACTTGGCCTCCTAGCGGTTTGTAGTCGCGATGACTTTGAACAGACCCCCATTTGTGTAGACGACAATATGCCTTCACACAATACTCTCCCTGGTTTGGTCAACCCCTCATTCTTGTGTCCGTTATGGTCATGGATCACGGTCCTGGTTCTGCGAGAGCTCTAGGAAATTGCGCCTCCCCATAATTCCATTCGAAGCGACCACACTTCTCTCTAACATAGGTGATTCCCATGAATCATTAAAAGCATCATGGTTATTTTACTTAACCTTAATACGCTTAACCTCTCCCAAATGTCACTGGTTTTAGGGTACTCCCCTAGGAGAAAGGACTAGGAAGTTCAAGACTCCCTTTGGTTTTGGGGTACTCCCCCACAGTGACTGCCTCTGGTCATATGATTAAGTTTGCCTATTGAACTTAGCTCTTGGGATCTCCAGTCTGCTAAGTTAGGTTTCCCTCATACTTCCTTT
Organism: Bidens hawaiensis; assembly: GCF_021521415.1. Taxonomy (NCBI): domain Eukaryota; kingdom Viridiplantae; phylum Streptophyta; class Magnoliopsida; order Asterales; family Asteraceae; genus Bidens; species Bidens hawaiensis. Next base: position 205,654 of record NW_027494828.1, read on the forward strand.
ATCGCGGGCTTCAGTCCCATTCCTCTCGACAACTTATAAAATTTATCCGTGCTTAAGCCTTTTGTTAACGGGTCTGCAATGCTATCTTCTGACCTCACATGGTCAATCGTGATAACACCCGTTGACAGTAGTTGTCGTATCGTGTTATGTCTATGTCTCATATGCCTTGATTTGCCATTATACATTGAACGTTGAGATCTACCAATTGCAGACTCACTGTCACAGTGTATGCAAATTACCGACAACGGTTTTGGCCATTGTGGAATGTCTTCCACGAATTGACGTAACCATTCTGCCTCTTCCCCATATTTGTCTAAGGCAATGAATTCAGACTCCATTGTGGATCTAGCAATTACAGTTTGTTTGGATGATTTCCAAGATATTGCTGCCCCACCAAGTAGGAACACGTACCCACTTGTTGATTTGGAATCTTTCATATCCGAAATCCAGTTCGCATCAGTATACCCTTCGATCACAGCTGGATGGTTGGTATAATGCAAACCATAGTCTCTTGTGTATCTTATGTACCTAAGAACCCTTATAATAGCTTTCCAATGTTGAACACTTGGATTGCTAGTATATCTACTTAGCCTACTCACCGCATATGATAAATTGGGTCTCGTACATTTCATGAGATACATTAGACTTCCAATGATTCTTGAATACTCTAATTGAGCAACCGGCTCAGCTCTATTTTTACATAGATGTAGAGTAGTGTCAACAAGAGAACGAGCCACTCGCTTGTCTTCCTTGTTGAATTTTTCAAGAATCTTGTCGACATAGTGTGCTTGACTCAAAGTAAGACCTTATTTGGTTTTAATGATTTTTATTCTAAGAATAGTATCAACTAAACCCATGTCTTTCATGTCAAATCGTGCCTTTAACATGTCTTTTGTAGATTGAACCATTTTATCATTACTCCCAATGATAAGCATGTCATCCACATAAAGGCATAAAATAACATAACCTTCATTTGTGTTTTTAACATAAACACATTTATCACACTCATTAATTTTGAAACCATTGCTAATCATGACTTGGTCAAACTTTTGGTGCCATTTTTTTGGAGCTTGCTTCAAGCCATACAAATATTTGATGAGTTTTCATACTTTGCCCTTTTGACCAGGTGCGGAGAAACCCTCAGGTTGCTCCATGTATATCTCTTCTTCCAAATCACCATTTAGAAAAGCCGTTTTTACATCCATTTGCACTTCCAAACTTCGTAAAGACGCGATTGAAAGCACCAACCTTATAGAGGTTATACGTGTTACAGGTGAGTAAGTATCAAAATAGTCTAGACCTTCCTTTTGTCTAAAACCTTTGATCACTAGCCTCGCCTTGTATTTATCAATACTTCCATCGGCTTTCATCTTCTTTTTGAATATCCAACGATATCCAAGTGGTTTGCCACCAACTGGAAGATCTACCAATTCCCAAGTATGATTTTGTAAGATCGAATCAATTTCATTCTTGATTGCTTCTTTCCATTGAGGACCTTCAGGTGAGGTCACCGCTTCATGGTAGGTATTAGGTTCACCTTCAACCATAAAGCTTACGAAGTCAGGACCAAAGGATTTTGCAACCTTTTGTCTTTTGCTTCGTCTTAAATCACCATCCTCAGTCTTGGGCCGTTCATGTGTTCCTTCATGAACCAAGTCGTCATTTTGTGTTGACGAGATTGCACCTACATCATTCGCTCGTGATGATGAGGCCTCATGTGTTTGTCCTAACTTAGGAAACACGTGCTCAAAATACGAGACAGTATTGGGGCTCGCCTCCATGAAAGTGTTTACGTGTACATTTGGATTTTTGGATTCATGTACCAAAAACCGATGTGCACTACTATTGTGAGCATATCCAATGAAAATGCAATCAACAGTTTTGGGACCAATCCTAAGAGCTTTAGGAGGTGGTACGGTGACTTTAGCTAGGCACCCCCACACTTTCATGTATTTGTACGAAAGTTCTCTTCCCTTCCATAACTTATAAGGAGTCTCGTCCCTATTCTTGAGAGGTATCTTATTTAAAAGATAATTTGCCGTCAAGATGGCACCCCCCCACATGTCATGGCTCACCCCAGAACTAACCAACATGGCATTCATCATCTCTTTCAATGTACGGTTCTTTCGTTCCGCCATGCCATTTGATTGTGGAGAATAAGGAGGGGGTTAATTCATGTATTATGCCACTGTGCGCATAAATCCGCAAATGGTGAAACGTATTCACCTCCTCGATCGCTTCTCACACGTTTAATTTTCTTGTTAAGTTGTATCTCAACTTCATTTTTAAACAAGATAAATTTTTCTATTGCTTCATCTTTACTTTTAAGTAAATATACATAGCAATATTTTGAGCAATCATCAATAAACGTGATGAAATATTTGTTTCCCCCTCTTGTTGGGCACATTTTTAAATTGCACACATCGGTGTGAATTAAATCAAGTGTTTCGGTTATTCTTTCAACCGATTTGAAGGATGATCTTGTAAGTTTGGATTCAACACATGATTCGCATTTCGAGTTTGAATCAATGTGGATTAAACATACCATTGAGGGCATAGCCCTTACCAACATACATTCCACGCTTAGTCAAGACAAACTTGTCCGACTCAAACACTAAACGAAAACCAGACTTATTAAGCAACCAACCCGAAACCAAATTCTTACGAATTTCGGGCACATATGTATGTGTTGCTCAAAGTAAGCTCTTTTCCCGAAGTCATCTTCAAGATCACATTCCCTTCACCATTGATGTCGACCGTTGCTTGATTCCCCATAAACAACTTAGCATCACTAGCAGCCTCCTTAAAGGTGCTAAAGAGGGTCTTGTCACCACACACATGACGGGTCGCACCCGTATCAATGAACCATCCTTGCGGTTTGTCCCCCACAAGATTGATTTTTTCAATCATTGCCGAGAGCTCGGTGATCATTGCCACCAACGGTTCACCATTTTCATCCGCCATATGCGCACGCTCACGCTTAGGCTTATTGCATTGGTTCGCACGATAGCCATTCTCATTACAATTGTAACAAACACCTTGGAAGTTTGAAGATTGAGGTTTCTTTTTCACAACCTCCTTCTTCGGTCCAAGGTTCACCTTTCCCTTTCCCTTTCCCTTATTCATTTTACCCTTACCCTTATCCCCCCCCCCCTTAGAAGATTGTCCAAGTTCAACCATGTTGGCCTTAGCCATTGGCTCCACACGAGCTGATTTTTGAGCCGTTTTATTGTCTTCCTCAATTCAAAGACGAACAATTAATTCATCAATAGCCATCTCCTTTCGTTTGTGCTTAAGATAATTTTTAAACTCAACCCAACTAGGAGGCAACTTTTCAATTATGGCTGCAACTTGGAACGTTTCACTAAGTTTCATACCCTTGTCATGAATTTCATGAAGTATAACTTGTAGTTCTTGGACTTGGGTGATCACAGTCTTGGAGTCAACCATTTTAAAGCCCAAAAAACGGGCCACAACAAATTTCTTTGTTCCCCCATCTTCGGTTTTATACTTCTTGTCTAAAGACTCCCATAGTTCTTTGGCAGTCTTTATCCCACAATAGACGTTATACAATGGATCCGCCAAACCATTGAGCACGTAATTGCGACATAGAAATTTAGAATGTTTCCAAGCGTCCAAAGCACTAATACTTTGGGCATCATCTTGGGCAGTGGGTATGGGGGTTGTTTTCTCCAAGAACTGTGCTAAGTTCAAGGTTGTCAAGTAGAAAAACATTTTCTGCTGCCACCTCTTAAAGTGGACACCCGTGAACTTTTCGGGTTTTTCAGCATGGTTAGCCATTGTGGTCGCTCCCACATTGGCTGGGGTGGTCAAATGGACAGCAGGGGTAGCATTAGAAGTGTTTGGGGTTGGTCCTGTCATTCTTGCACACGGAAAACAGACCAAGTTAGTAACTTAGAAAAAAAATTTTGAAAATTCTGAAATTTGCCAGATAAATTTATCCCATGCGAGATAGCTTTATCTCATGCAAGATAACAAAACCAGCCCAAAAAAGGAGCCTTTTCTGATTTCAGAATGCTAAACCAAGAACGAATCTGTCTAAGTCCAACTTTGAAGATCCAATTCTTGATTCTGAGACCAAAACATAAAAGAAAAACTGTTTTTAAAACATATACTATTTTGAAACAAAACTGGTTTGGATCAAAATAGAATAGTTTCTGAAAATTTAAACAAAGGTTTCACGATAAGCTATCTCGTGCTAGATAGCCAAAAACAGCCCAAAAAGGAGCCTTTTCTGATTTCAGAATGTTAAACCAAGAACGAATCTGTCTAAGTCCAACTTTGGAGATCCAATTCTTGATTCTCAGACCAAAACAGAAAAGAAAAAAATGTTTTTAAAACATATACTATTTTGAAACAAAACTGGTTTGGATCAAAACAGAATAGTTTCTGAAAATTTAAACAAAGTTTTCACGAAACGGTTTTAAAAATATTGTTTTAATATTGTAGGAACCGAATTCGTGAATTGAGTAAATAAACAGAAAATTAACAAACAGTTTTATTACTCATACAATACAATACAAGAATCTGAAATATAATACAGAATCAAAGAAATAAACCAAATACAATACGGAAAAAAAATGTAAACGGTTTAGCTGAGGATCGTGTTGAACACGGGGCCCTTAAAACAATATTTCGAGTCTCCCAAGAGAACTCGTTGTTTCCCAGGGTACAACAGCCGGAGCAGTAGTACTGCCGGATTTAACCGTAAACCTGAAAATGGTTCGAATAAAAGAAACCAGAAATGTAGAAGAAGAAGAAGAAGTTGGAAAAACCTTGCAACAATGCTTGTATTGTGTGTAAGGTTCGGTGTGTGTTGCAACTTAGTTTACCTCTCTATTTATAGAGGAAAAACAAGGCACAACTTTTTTCATCCCACCAATGTGTGATACACCACTATAGTATTTTCTTTCAAATACACACAATCACACATCGATATCTCATTCATCAATATCTATTAGTGTGCATTTGTTGTGTCATAACAACCTACTAATGCACACGTAACAAATTTTCCAACAAGTAACTTGTGAAAACGGAATGAAGGACAGAGAAGACAATGAGGATTTTGATTGTTGAAAGCTCACGGCTCGAAGCTCGCTCGAAACTCGCTCGAAAAAAGCTCGGAGAAAGCTCGCTCAAAATCGGCTCGATTGTAAACGAGCCGAGCCTAGCTTGACTCGATTTCTAAACGAGCCAAGCCTGAGCTAGCCTCTGCTCGACTCGAGCTCGCTCGATTGGCTCGAACTATTTTATTTTAATTTATTATTTATATACATGCATGCATATAATTATCGAGCCCAATTATTTTAACACATGGGCTTTCCTTTAATCCAGCCCAATTTCCTTTCTTATACTTCATAGTCCATATTCATAATTCCATATACTGAGTAAATGAGAGATGAGACTTTATAATTCACACACTCAATAATTAGTATACGTTCCATTTTCCACCCTAACCCTAGACGTGTATATTCACCTCTGTCGCTGCTCATATTCACCTCCGCCATCGGCCGCCGATTCTCTGCTTAATTTTGTATTAGACGTATTTATTTAGTTTGTATTTGGTTGGTGTCAGTGTTGTAAAAGTCGGATTCCAAGGCTTTGGAATCGGCGATTCCAAGGTCCTCGGATATCAACCTTGCCGCCTTTTCCCAACTCGGCCACAATTACTCGCCAAGGTCCAACTCGGTCAAAAGTCGGAGTACTCAGGATTACTCAGCCTCCAAGGTCAACTCAGCCACAATTTTTTAATTTTTTTTTATTTTTTAAATTTTTTTTTGTTATTCTTTTAAGTAAAAATTAAAAAAATAACAACATAACATGAATTTTTTGAATTACGTTTTTTTTCATATGAATTATGCTTATTTTGACGAGAATTATGCTTATCTTAACATATATATAATAACCAATAATTAATTTATGTTATATTTATCATGTCCGAGTACAAGCCGAGTACTCCCCGAGTACTCCAAGTACTCCCTACAAGGGGGTCGGCCGCTTAGGGACCGCATAGCGAGTTTTACAACATTGGTTGGTGTTGATCTCATCGTCATATTTATTTAGTTTAACTTGATGGTTGCATATAATTTTTATTATTACAGGTAAACTCAAGCCAAACCTAGCCGAATCGAGCCGAGCTTAAGCTCATATTTTTAGCTCGATTAAGAGCTCGAGCTCGAGCCGAGCCAGCTCTACTGAATATCGAGCCGAGCTTGAGCTTGCCTTGGCTCGGGCTCGGCTCGGCTCGTGAACAGGCGAAGAACTCGATGGGAAAGATTGATTTCTGAATTGAAGAACTCGACGAAGACTTCAATTGAACTGAATAAGAACAGCATAGGAGATTAGGTTAATGGAGCGGTGAAGAGGTCATGAGATTGATATAACCTGGTAGAAAGTATTGACTATAAGAGTCAAAGCTTGGATTAAAGAATTACTTCAGATTATGTGATATAACCCGTTTCGAAAGATTCGGATTCAAAACCCCATGGATACCCACAAATGAAAAGGAATGAATGAGAAGCATTCATTCAAAAATCAAGCAGTATAGTGGGCTCTAGATGAGGGAAGAGTAACGTGAGAGCAACATGTATGATTTTATGGTATGCAATTATGTAGTTATTTAGATAATACATTTGGAAATGACATATTGACATTTTGTTGTTTAAAGAGTTTTAAAAGTTTTTATTTATATAGCACAACACTAAATGTCATCATTTTAAGAGATAATAACTTTTAAAGCGTAAAATTTATCTTTTGAAGTCACCAATAATTAGTATACGTTATTTAATAATGTGTATTTAGTTAATTATAGTAAGTAATGCATATTTAATTCACTACATTATTTATTGTAATCACTAATAATTGTTTAATAATAATACTCAAATAAAATCAGTGAATAAAGAAAATCAGACATCAGATTATATTTAACTCTTATAAACCCGTCACAAGCACGCACATACTACCCACCAGTATACTTATGTGTGTGTGTGGAAATTGTAATTAAAGCAACATTTAATCAAGATTAAATATCAAAACCTTGGTATCAAAGCAATATAATTTGAATAAGTTTAGCTTAATAACGAGTCAAGTACACCAAAATCAAAGTTATTACAAATCCTAAAGGAATTGGAAGAAGGAACAAACCTCAACATGTTCACTTATTCCTTACTTGCACATGACCGTTAGCATCCCAAGTTTTAAACAACTATTTATTACCGATAGTAAATTTCTTACTTTCATGAACTACTTAAAGTATTCAAATAATATTCTAAAATATTGTGGTTCGTAGATCCTTTTAACGGTTAATGAATCTTGATAATGGATTACTGACTAAATTTATTATATTGGGATACACTCGTCTTTTGATCAGGGAACACTCTCACATGAGGCCAACGTCCGTGAACACTCACCCGAAGACACGACAGTGCGGTGAGATAAACTCATTTAGTTCATGGATGTAACTAGTGAACGTCACATAGTCCGTGGTGTTGCTAAAACAAAATGCTAGGGGCAGGAATCGAACTTGGGTCATATGGAACATCAAGTCTCTTCCTCATCACCCTACTACCAACTTATTGGCGTGTCTAGATTTTTTTAAGAACTAGCTGCGTGCCCACGCGATGCGGCAGGTTTGCACGCAAACATGACATCGGATACGTAACCGGTGTTATTGTTCCTGTATGTGCGTGAATTCACAATAGTACGTGTGTAACCCAACGATAATATGCTTGTATTGCGGCATTGGAATCTTAACCGGTGTTAGTAGCACGTCACACAACGACTGTGCACGCTCAGTCAGGTGTTGGTGCGCACATAACGCTACATTGAACTCGTCTTGACCCGCAACCTGTTCCACTTGACAATATTCTAACCGAAATTCATTATGACTTGACTCTTTTGAACCCAAACCCGTCCTGACCCAAACCAAATCAACCTTTTTGTATCGACTTATCCCAACCTTAACCTTTTGGACCCATGACCCGAACGGCCGAACCCGCCCAATTCATTTTCCGGTCTTTAATGGTAATAACGTAACACTTTAAATTACTAAAATGAAAAAGTATAGCAATATCATACTCAGATATAATAAAATACTCGTTTTTATGGTATAATGTTTTATAAAAAAATATTAGTGTGTGAAAAATTTATAAACGTTTAAACTTCTTTGGAGTAGTTGGTTTAAATTAAGAGGTATATATGTAACTAATATATAAATTAACAAAATGTGATTCAAGTTAAAGGACCAAACTTGTAATTATTTTTGAATAAATTAAAAATATACCATTGATTTTGCTTTTGTTAAAAAACAAAATTGTCAAAGGACAAAATTGCCCATAAAATGTCTTAATCCTATGTATTATACTTTGTATTAAAACCAACAAGTTTGGTATCTCTTAAAAATTAAGAGGTGTTTCACTCATGTTTTATATATAAATTTATATGATTGATATAGATTGTTATTTTTTAATTTAAAAAATAAAAACGATGCCTCAAGCGAGTTGTTGTGATGTTCGTAATTTTTTAAAATTCATGAAATTATGTTCTATCGCTACAAGAAAATGAAACTATTGCAACCCCGACAAAAAGTTGCATTAGACCTTAAAAAAGTTGCATTAGGCCTTATTCAACCTTTTATAAAAGGCTGCATTAGGTGAAGTTGCATTAGACCTAATGCAACCTTTTTGTTAGATAATGCAAACTTTTTTGAAAGAGTTCCATGAAGTATTTAAATGCAACCTTTTTTTATGCAACTCTTTTTATATACTAATGCGAGTTTTTTCCTTTTAAATGTAACTTTTCTAACACTCAAACGCGACCTTGATACCTCAAATCAAGCTTTGTTACATTTAAATGCAACTGTTCTTAACATCAAACGCAATGTTTTTATATTTCAAGTTACAACAAATGTAACCTTTTTTATAGTCAAACGCAACTCTATAGTATCATTATTTCAAGTACCAAAATTTCTATTAATAGGCAATACTATCTCAATAACACCAAAACAAATATAACATTAATATAATACATATATCGTAATTCAACACAAGTCCCAACTCTAAACAACAATGCAATAAAAAAAATCAATTGCAATGATAAAAGGTATCGAAAACCCCCTACTTATCTCTATGATCTTGAAATATATAAGCATGTTGCTTTACCGGTATACTTTGTATAGTAGCTTCAAGGTTTATTCTTACGTCGTCCAAGTCTTTTTGCATAACTTCTAGCTCAACCTTTTACCTTTAATAAATGATTCCATAAGCCCGCCCAGATTCATGTATGGTTCCTCATCACCATCCAATTTTTCATCAGTTTTTCAATAACGTCTCGACCATAAATTTGAAGGTAGCTAACCATGATCTTTCTTCATTACAATCGTAAAAGGTATGAGCAAAGTACTGCAATCTTCTGTAGGTTTGCAGTTCTTCATTTGTGTCTTAAAAAAACGAAACAGTATTTAAAAAAACAACAGCCAATAAACTAGAAACACAAGTTGCCTATTGAAAACAATAACCAATAAACCAACAAACATATAACATCAAATTTCTAGACAATAAACCCGACCCAAAACCCGATTACACATTACTTATGTGGTTCAATATCCAGGTTTGACCTAACCTCTACAATACACACACGTATAAGGAATTCAAATGTTTTACTCTTCACTTTAACTAAAACTTGGCAAAAACAAACAATAATAACTTACCTGGTTTCAAAAGGATATACATAAGCAGAGAAGAATAATGGAAAATAAAGGCAATTATGATTTCAACAAATAGCCAAGTAGCCAACTACAAATAAACAAAAGCAACTTAAATGTCAAAGTGCATATTCACAACATAAAATTTGTTAATACTTCATATGGGTTTTGTAAAAGTTTTGATACCTAGAGAAATGTTGTGTAAACACGTATGCACCACTTAGATGTGGCACTTCTCCATGTTTAAATTTCAAACAAATAATTGAATAATTTGACTAAATACTTTTGGTCAATTATGAAAAGTCAACAAATGAAAAGTCAGTCAACTATTCAAATGGGCTAGAGGGGAAAGTTGAATATTTCTAACTGAAAATTAAAGTGAAAATTTTACTAGGGCTGATACAAACATACATAAAAATTAAGTTAATTCCATGTTAAGTAGCACCTGATCAAAGTGACTGTATCTAAATTCAAACTAACACCGAAATTATATATACTTGTTGGCTTAAATTCAACAATGCTCTTTCCTAAAATGAGGCTGCCATTTTTCCTGATATAAGATAAACCATGCAAATGGGAATCAACTATTCACTCATTTACATATGCAACATTAAAATTTCCAATACTAGTCTAAAGTAGCATAGCCAAAGCATATGGATTGATAACCCAAGGGCATTTTCAATATTCATAAATTAAAAGGTATAATCAGTTTGAAAGAGAAATCAAATACTTACATAGTAAAATTTAAAAATAAGTCTAAATTGACCATCCTAAATGATGATCATAAATCACAACCAAGGTAGGTCACAAGTAAAGTAAAGAAAATCTAAAAATTCATAATTAAAATGGCTATCATCCCACTCAGAAACTAGATTAAAAAATGTCTGTAGATCAACCCCACCCAAAACTAAAAAACCTAATTATTTTTGGCATGTTAAATAACCTCTCTAACCACCTATGTAACTTGTCCCTAGGGTGAATCCGGAATAGGAGATCCATGCTAACTGGTAAACCAAGTTTATGACACATGCTAAATGTATTACTGTAATATATAAGATGGCAAAATCAATACCTTGAAATACGTTATCGTCCTCATCATCATCCTCATCATCAACAAGAACGAAATGTTTTGTTGATCTGCATTTAATACAAGAAGCCTTCGTCAAATTTTGTTGAATGCATTAAAATATGCTATAGAAAATCTGCATTCTAACATTTATCTATTTTTTATATACCATTAAAACAGTGCACACGTAATGCATATACGGCCACTAACCTAATAGCGTGCATAAAAAGACGGTAAATTGAAACAAAAAAGTGTTAAGCAAGTTATTTTAAATGATGCTGATAATAAGGCCACTAATACATGACTGTATGCAACACATAAGAGTTGTTATGAATACTAGTAAATTAAACAAAATCATGTTATAACCCACACCTGGATAATCAGTAGCATTCTCCATTCTCTAGTATCCTAAAGGGGTGTAAACAAGCCTAGCCCAAGCTCAAGCTTGACTCGTGAGTCTTTTTTCAAGCTTAGGCTTGGCTCATTTCGAGCTTTATTTGAACACTTAAGCTCTGTTCATTGTGGGCTCTATTTCTAAAGCCCGAGCTCTGCTCGTGAGTAGTTTTTCAATTTTAGATCAGCTTGTGCTTGTCTTGTTTATTTTATTAATTATTTTACTTATATTTTTTTGTATAATTTTAATTACAAGTTTTATATATAACATAATATGTATTCTATATTTATTATAGTAACAAATTTAAGTATAACGAGTCGGATCAAGCTCGACAAGTGAAAACCGGGCTCGTTTATTACACAAGCCTATTATTAGGCTTGGGCGAGAGCTTGTTTAAGCTTAGATCAATTAGAGATTTTGGCAACCCTATCTCAGGTAGCTCATGAGCGGCATAACTTGTTTCGCCCCTAGTATCCTAAAGTTAACAACAACAAAAGATTATTCGTGTAAGAACTACATGCATAGTTGAGTCGGGCGGGTTAACAGGTCCGGCCGGGGTTAAAATGGGTTCAATTAATAATACTCAAGAGCTTTCAATTTAACGAGAGTTACCTAACATTAAAAGGAAAAAAAACTTAAAATGGTCACGACACTACAACAAAAGGGCTTTTTATGACCTTTTGTGTGGGACGCTTGTAAAATAGGGTCCTAAAATCTATTTGATAGGACAAATGAACATTTGGGGTCCTTTTACTATATCCGCTACAGAACCGTTGTCCTAAAAAGTTATTTTATAGAATGGATGATTTTTTGGAGCTATATTATCATATAATAAGATACTTAAAATGTAAATCCTAATAAAGTAATCTATAAGACATGAAGTTTTTGGTGTCTCATTATGTGGTAATCTAATAGGAAACTTGATCACTGGAGGTCTTATTATAACATAAGTTAATAGGACACTTTGTAGTTAAGTCATAAATGTTCGGTGTTATAGGATCCCTTCTAGTCGAAGTCATATAAGAACACAACTTAATAGGACATTTTACGCTATGGTCTTATAACTTTAACCTTTATAAAACGCTTAATCATTGTGGTGTTATTATAATACACCGTAATTGGACATTTGATATTTGAGTCATAGAACATCTGTTTTATAGGACGCTTATTCGCTAGAGTTTTATTATAACATAACTTAACTGGACACTTGACACTTGAGTTTTATAACTTTAACCTTTATAGGACGCTTAATCATTGTGGTGTAATTATAATACACCGTAATAGGACACTTATTCGCTAGAGTTTTAATATAACGTAACTTAATATGACACTTGACACTTGGGTCTTATAATTTAAACCTTTACATGACGTTTAACCTTTTTGGTGTTATTATAATACATCGTAATAGGACACTTGATATATGAGTCATAAAACATAAGTTTTATAGTACGCTTATTCGCTGACTCAAACCCAAATCAAAAAATAATCCATATCCCATCAACCAATCTGGATATATGAAACAGATTTCTTTATAGATTTAACCCATTTAATATCTAAAGAGTACATCTTGTGTAACATACTGATTTCTGTGAAAAATAGAATGTTCGTTATTATTTAAGAATTTGCCTTAAATGAGTTTATATATGGTGAAATATTTATAAATAATATTTTAATTGTTTTTATAAAAGATTTCTAATGTTGAGAAAAACGTGTGTAACTTTGTATATAATTTTTAAACTAATCTATTGAAACTTAAAAGCTAAGGGACTACAACTATATATTTTTATATATGGCCAGAGAAGAGAAAAGGCAGTTGTAACCGCATTTTCATTTAACCTGAGCCCTAAAAATGACTTAGGGTGCAATCCCGTGGTTTCCAGTAGTTGTTTGCCTAGTCAGTTTCTACCCTCCCGCTCCTGCAGTTACGATTATTGGCATGGTCAATTCATATATCATTGGATAATTTTCTTCCATCAATGTTTGATTTTTGGATTATCAACAAAATCCAATTCACGGCATGCACACTATCGACAACACAATTAAGATCAATGGAATTCGACATGAATTGGCAGAACCACCACTAAACCATCTGATTCTGGAACCATATGTTCAACACCAAGGTACTGCTAAAAATCTGTTGATTCATAGCCACACACTCTTTTTTTTGCTCGATTAAATCCTAATATAGGGTTTTTTGATTTTGTAAACGGGAAGTTGAGTTATACATAGAATATAATTTTAAAAACTCTGCCCACCAAGTGTTTGTGAAAATGTGTAGGTGAAATTTTCTATATTAATTTGATTGCAAGTTATTCACAGATTCAAGAATGATGAGTAGTTGGTAGTTTTCATTGATTTTATTTTAAAGGAATATTGGATTTTAATAATCCCTGTTGAATGGTATTGGCCGATAATAATCCCTATTCATTTTATCGCCACTGGCGGTCCCAAATTCAAAAAAGTTGGCCTCCAATGGTCCCTCGTTAAAAAAAACTTTCTGAATTTCAAACTAACTTTTTAGGGCAATTAATCTGAAGGAAGATACGAGTCGAATGATATAAAACTTAGCTCCAAACAATGATCCAAACGACTTGATTTTGGTTAATTGTAAGTTTAAACACCCGAATTGAAGCATTGTTTCGTCATTTTGAAGCACCGTTTCGAACTATGGTTTACACCAATCGACTCGTATCCTCCTAACGATCAAAATCCCTAAAACATTGGTTTGAAATTCAGAAAAAACTATAACGCCGTTAAGTCATATTTACGGGGGGGCATTGGGGTCCAACTTTTTTGAATTTGGGACCGCCAGTGGCGATAAAATGAATAGGGATTATTATCGGCCAATACCATTCAACAGGGATTATTAAAATCCAATTCCTATTTTAAATTAGTTGATTATTCCTAAAATTTACTGATTATGTGGTTGTAATTGTGAGTTGAAGCTGTTAATATTGTTAGGATCTCATATAATCATATTCAGTTCTTCTCTTCATAAACATTACGATTTTGATGTTATATCTTTGTATTCATAATTTTTTAGCCACAAAATGTCTCAAAAGCAACTTTAACTCCAAAGGTTTGTTTAGTTTTATGTCATGTGTTTAATTATATAATTTTAAGGTAGTCACTGCAACCAATCTTTTTTCATTATTAGTTTTGTTTGATGCTTCAGGAAAAGGGTCACTAGTCATACCATGTGGCGACCACACAACTCTTGAGGTGAGCATTTTTTTTCCCAATTTTATGTATGTAGGAAAACGTAAATGAATATTGATTTAATTATTAAGATTGTAGCTGAAGTTAATTTAATAAATGTTTGATGTTGGACGTTCAGCTAAGAAAGTGCTAAATGTAGCTACACTAAATTGTTAGTTACAAATGACAAATGGTAAATATTAAATATTAATAATATTAGTCTTGTATGTTTACATTGTTTTTCTTGTATACATTTTAAAACCATGACACCAAAACGAAGCCAAGCCGTTACCTACCTGTAATTATTGTTTTATCCTGTTAATATGAATTTGCTTGTATTGTTTTGAAGGTATTGGAGGTTATACTAAGAATAGAATATGCATGCTCTAAAGGAACTACCATATCAACCCTATTTTCCTCGCTTAAAATTTTCAGCGTGAGACATTGATGTGTTTCAGGTATATACTTTTGACTTTCAAATTATAAGTTAGTTGGCTAGTTAGGTAGTTGGTTAGTTGGTAAGTTAGTAAAAATTTGATTAGGTTACTGTATGTGTGAGCAGATTGGAGAATGAGCATTTGAAGAACATTGGGAAATATAGAGCATTTAAATCGGTTCATTTTCCCTTTGATTGCTAATTACTATGAAGAGGATTAGGAAGAGGACAAAAAGAAGGATGAATGAGGTATATTAGCGTTTTTCATCTTGATAATCATTCCCCCATAGCTCATACTCACTAGCATAAGGTACATATGTGAATTGAAATTCAAAGTTTTGCTGAGGTTTCGTTAATAAGCATGATTCTCTTTTTACAAATTTCTAAGTAACAGTTTAATCTTTCATAGGTGTAGGTGGTTAATTTTTCCATTAAAGTCTACATTTATGCACACATGTAACCAGGGGTGTTTCAACTCGAGTTCAGGCTTAAAGTTAAGGCCTCACTCATTTTTCTTCAGAAAATAAATTAATTATCATTTGAAATATTGTTATGTGTGTTGATGAACAAATGTAAAAATTATATAAAATAAAGATAACAATCTGGAGGTTTAAACGAATCACAAAAAAAACTTGGGGAATTCGATGACATTTCTAAATAAGA
Source organism: Bidens hawaiensis (assembly GCF_021521415.1). Lineage (NCBI taxonomy): Eukaryota > Viridiplantae > Streptophyta > Magnoliopsida > Asterales > Asteraceae > Bidens > Bidens hawaiensis. The sequence continues at coordinate 221,132 of NW_027494828.1, forward strand.
TTTTCTTTGTGTGTCTGTGTTGCAGTAGAGTAAATATTTTAATTTTCATTACCTTTACTAAAATTATCAATTTGAGTGCCTCCAGAAATCGATCAATGTATTGTTCATTTTTAGTACGCGTTGAAACGGGCGAGTCAATTATAGTATGTGTCGAACGGGCTGGGTTCATTTTTAGTATGCATCGAAACGAGGCAGGTCGGGTTGTATACTTGAAATTTCCTTTTTATCTCGTTTTTAGTTTTTTATTAACTATTTGCTGCATTTATATCGATTATAGTAACACTATGTCAAAATAATAATATGAATCTTTCAATAAAAGCCAATATTGGATAAAAATTAAAAGGGTTCTGACTTTGTTACTGAACATGTTTTAAATCATAGTTTTTTAGCTTAGTTGTTGATTGATGTTGTATAGTAGTGTTTACGGTTTGGTTTGACAAAAACTGTTTCGAATAACTATGATTCATAAAAACAGTAGGTTTGGCTGAGTTTATGTTCATACTTTTCATGTAAGCATCATGTTTTGTGATATTTGCTCGCCAAATTTCTGTTTTGTGATATTTGCTCGCCAAAAAGCTAATGTTCATTAACACATTGTGATTAATGTCTTCTTAAATAAAAAAATCTTTCATCCCTTACTTATGAATCCGAACATTGCCCACATATTTGCGGCAACAATCAAGAGATGAAAATTTGGTGAGACCATATAGGTTATTTTCCACAATTCAAGATTGTATTAGTGCATCCGTCGCATGGCCTTGTCCATTCATCTCGGTATGTATTTGTTAAACTTGTGATGCGAATAATTTTAATAACATGGAACTTAATGCTTATACATGGATGGTTTATTTGTAGGTAGTCCTCTTTGAGGACGCAGGATAACTCGGGATTTTATGGTGCTTGTTTCTTTTATTGCTTATAATCTCTTTGTTGAATGTCACAAGAGTTTTTGTTGGATAATGTTATAACTTATTTATGTTTAGTGTTTTACTATGAATAAGTTTATTTAATATAATGAAGTTTTATTTCTTTCAATAGTTGATGTTATACACAATAACTATTAGGATTATATATGTTGATGGTCTTTTTATTGTTTAATGAAAACCATTAACTAGACGTTCATAACCGTAAAATTGTGTGTGTGGACGTTTAAAAAAGGTTTGTATAATATGATTTGTTAGGACTTCGAATTTTTGTCCTATTAAACGTTAGAACATTGTAAAAGTGTCATAATATGATTTTTAGGACGCTATTTAAGTTCATAGACATATTATGCGACCATAAAATTTAGTTTCCTAATCTTTTTTGGGATATTAGGACCCTTTTCTTGGTAGTATAATGTTCCATAATAAGGGTCTTATAAATTAATTTTTATGGACGCTTGTATGTGTATCAAAAGTTTACAATTAGGTAAGCACGTGTTAGAACATTGTTAAAGTGTCATAATATGTTTTTATTAGGACGCTTTTTGGGTTGTTAATGGATATATTATGCGACCATAAAATTGGTTTCATAATCTTATATGGGATATCAGGACACTTTTTGAGTTCCGAGACTTATTACGACCTCTTTACATGAAACGTTTTTTTCGTTGGTCCTATTAAATGAAATGTCCTATAAAATAGCATTCTAGGACGCTTTTGTGCGTACTAAAAAGCCATTTTTGTTATAGTGAGAACTTTACAAAGTGTTATACCTCTTCCCTTTTGACATGATCAATTAAATTAAAACTGATTATACCATTCAATATCAAATTACTTTGTTTAAATTAAATAAACTATAGAATTTATAAGACTAGGCAAGAATATATAAACATCAATTTGGCTTCGATTATTAAACAGAAAAGCCTTAATTATAATAGAAAATAATCGACAAAACCACAAGAATTGGTTATCAAACAGAGAAGCTTAGTGTTAGGACGATTCAACTTGGACTCGACATTGATTAAATTACCTAACAACACAGAAAAGGGTAGAAACGAATTGTTACTCGTTGCACATAAACAATACATTCACACATTGTTGATTAATTGATCATAACTGTTTGCTTCCAAGTTATCTCCAGTTTCGGAAAACCCACCCGCCTAAAATCCCACTAGTGGTGGAAACCCTAACGCCTGGATATCTCAGAGGTCTCAATCTTCCTTCTCTATATATATTTTACAAAAATTACTTTTTTAAAAAAACATCATAATAACCAAAGGGCCTTTGACCTAGCAATATGAAGACATGTAAAATGGTGGTCCTCTGTATCGGACAAATGGATGGTTCATGTACTCCAAATTGTGTCCGTGTTCGTTAGAAAACGAAGTTGTTCATGGTCGCTCGTTAACTTTGTAACCAAACGCCAACGAAAGTAAACAAACATAAATGAACATTAACTAATTTAAATATATAATGTGGAATTGTTAATCCCGAAAATTAGACATAACCATCCAAAAGATAAATCAAGTTTAGCCTAAAAAATATGTATAATTAATCGAACCACGTTTATTTTTCATGTTCGTCCTTTATTAAACGAACAAATGCAAACTAACTTCGCTTCGAACATTCAACGTTCGATTCGTTTACGACTCCACTTCCACCATGAAGATATTTTAGGTATCACAACATCAATCTTCAATCACCATCTAACATGTCAATACATACCACCACAATAAAATGCAGAAAGTGCTAACACATATGTAAATACAATTGTCAAACTAGACCTTTAGTTGGTATATATATATTAACCTGGAATCTTATTGTTTATGAGCTAAAACATAGAGGTTGAGTAGGAGATCTAACACAATCTTTTAAAATACGTTGTAGTTAATTTTTCTTAATTTAACCTTTTAAAGAAAATGTTGCAATTTTTAGTAAAATTCGCAACCTTTTAATAAAAAGGTTGCATATTCTATATAATTTTGCAACCTTTTATGAAAATGGTTGTATTAGATTATCTAATGCAACCTTTATGTTCAACGCAGCTGCATTGGAGTCAAAGACAACCGATTTAAAAAGGGTTGCTTCTAAAAAGTTGCGTTAGGTATATTTTCTAGTAGTGTATATATCTATTATTTACCTTTAATTTAATAACACTTGATATCAAGTAAAATAACATTATTTTGAAGCAGAGAAATTAAGAAATAAGTACTAAACGATATCGTCGGCACAGTGTCAGCGTTAATTACAAGGTTTGATTCATTTGTACTTGTCCCATATGCACGTTACAATATCCATAAACACATAACCCCGCTACTAAGCTTACTAGTTATAATATATTAAATCATTTGTAACAATATTTGAATCACATGATTCACTTGTTTTGAAGGCAAACACCATTGAAGAATTCTTGAAGCTATCAAATGGATCAAGAACAAGAACAAATGCAATTTCTTGGCTTCTTTGGCATCTTCAAAGAAACCTTCAAAATCATCTCAGCATACAAAAAGATCTTCACACAAATCACTGTCTCAATCATCCTCCCCCTCTCCTTTGTGTTCTTGGCTTATATCCAAGTCTCTGAATACCTATTTGGCCAAATCGAAAAAAATGAAAATGATCTTGATCAAACCCCAAAGAACACGAAGACGTACAATACGCTTTCTGAGATAATCTCTTCTGAATTGAAATATTTTTTCGCGTTTAAAGTTTTGTACTTCTTATTTTTCCTCATTATGTTCCTCTTATCTACCTCAGCCATAGTTTATAGCATTGCATGCATCTACACATCGAAAACAGTGAGTTTCAAGACGGTCATGAGTGTTGTTCCTAAGGTTTGGAAACGATTAATGGTCACATTCATTTGGAATTTCATCGTTGTTTTCGCGTTCAATTTACTAACTGTGGTAGTTTTTGTCTTATGGGCCGAGTTACTTGGTTTTACGATGTTTGGGATCTTTGCTTTAAGCATCTTGGGTATTGTTTACATGATGATTTTCATATACATTAATGTTATTTGGCACTTGGCTAGTGTGATTTCAGTTTTAGAAGAAGATTATGGGATTCAAGCAATGTTAAAGAGCAAAGAGCTGATCAAAGGAAAGACCGGTGTTTCTATAGCTATTTATTGTGTTCTTAACTTATGTTTTATTGGCATTCAAATGGGATTCGAGTGGCATGTCGCGCATGGAAAAGGGTCACTTATTGTCAGATCACTTGACGCCATTATCTTCTTTGTGTTGCTTTCGTTACTGATTCTTATCAGCCTTACCGCTCAAACAATCATTTATTTCATCTGCAAATCTTTCTATCACGAAAACATCGATAAATCATTGCTGGCCGATCATCTTGAGGTTTATCTTGGGGATTACATGCCATTAAAATCCAAGGATATACAACTAGAAAATTTTGACATATAGTAGAATTGTAATGTATGGTTACTTTCTTCTTTGTAAGATTATCTATGATAACAAGACTTAATATAATCTCACTATATCGCAGGAGAATTCACTATGTACTTGTTATTTGAGGGTACGTAATTAAAATAAAACCACAACTTAAAAGATTACAAACAACAAAGTATTGGTATTTTGTCAAAAATATACATCAGTTATCAAGTAATTCCTATTGTTGTATTAACGAAATTTTTTTTGGAATGTGAATTTATTAAATGTTGAGAGCTATATGGTACCATGATATTTAACTTAATTCACACATAAGAACATCAAATTAAAACATTAATTCTTTTATAACAGCATGTGGTGTTGTTGGAGTACACCCCAACGTGAGCGTGGACGTGGCACAGTGGCTTATGGTCACGACACACAACGTCCCGTGGCCATGAGTGGGGTATTGGGATCCACTGGTGATCAGTCAACGGTTTAACCTTTAAACCCAGTTTTAATTTTAAAGGTTTCATAATTATTAATCAGGTTAATAAATGAATACGCAGCGGAATACAAAACGAGTAATCACCAATTAAAGGAACCGTACAGGATCCGGTTACAAACAATACGAGCACGAGTCAAAACAACCAAAGAAAATAATAATATACAAGACATTATTTAATTTTTACCTCGGTTAATGAATAACCGGTTGAGACACCGAGGGTTAACGGATGACGCTAGGTGACCAAACGAGATGGACAAACAACGGTGGCGGTGCACAAGTGGACCGGCAACGAGGATGACCTGAGCACCAGATGGCGGCGGCGTGCGGCTGGGCTGCGGCTACGGCTGGGCTGCGGTTGCGGCTGGTTGCGGCTCGCTGCTGGCTGCTGTCGGCTGCGAGGTGCGGCTGCCAGCGGTGGTCGGTCGGCGGCAGCAGTGAACCGAGAGAGAGAGAGGGGAGGGAGGAGGTGGCTAGGGTTTTATTAATCTCTTGATTAAATTAAAACCTAATGACATATTAACTAGTTTATATAACTAGTAATCATGTCGGGCCACCAAGCCCATATCAAGCCCAATCTTATTAGAAGTCCATATATCATTTATTATTCGTTACCGGTTAACTAGCGTAAGCGGTTTATATCCGTTACCCAATGTGTAACTCTCACGGGTCATAACCCGGTCGGCCGCATTGACTTACCCGAACCGGTCCATAATTCCAACAGTCTCCCACTTGGACGGATTCGGTTAAGTTTCTCAACGCTGATAACCAGCGGTGCTCTAGTTACACATGGTTGCCCCCAACAGGTTATGACATTTTAAATTCATTAACCAAAAGATCTTGGAATACTCTATTGCAAGATAATGAAAATATAGCAATCGTTGTCATCTATCCTTTCTATATAAGACACCAATTGAACAATGAGACATGGATCATATCAATCTCATATGGTGTTCAATGATTATCGTTTTCGTTCTCGAGTCAAAGTGGTCCAATCAAACACACAGTAAGTTTGGATGAGGCCTCACACTTTACCAGTTTGAATCAACGAAGGTGCCAAGATGTCTAACTGTTACATATCATGTAAGAGTACATAATCCGATCTTGATTACATACAACTCCCACTGAACTTCAGAATACTCCCAACCAATGCCTTTATGACTGGCAGTTACGCGACAGCGGTTGACACTGATCAAAGAATACCTTTAGTAAACGAAAATTCTAATATGTATCTTAGGTCTAAGGATACTAAATGAGCATACCAATATCAAATGCATCTTATGACTAAGATCCATGAAGATGATTTGATGCAAGTTACATCCAACGTCATTCATAATGAGGTTTGTGAGTTTAGAAGTCAACCCTTTGAGTCCAAAGTCAGAATAGTCTTAATTCAGAATCGCTCCCACGAGTATGACCGACTACGGATAATTTAGAATACAATATTCATGGATTAAACGTATTAAAATGAACACAGTTATGAGATTCAACACTTGCATTTAACCATTAAATCAAATGAACTCAAAAGTATAACTGTTTAAATGTTCATACATCCAAATACTAAATCAAAACAAATTACTAGCTAATCTAAGACCGATAGAATCCCTGTGTTGGTCATGCTTGTCCTGAGTCATTGGCTTAGTGAACGGGTCTGCTAGGTTTTAATCTGTGTCTACTTTGCTTATTACGATGTCACCTCGTTCCAGTATCTCCCGTATGAGGTGGAACTTCCTTAGAATGTGGTTGGCTCTGTGATGAGATCTGGGCTCTTTGGTCTGAGCAATAGCACCTGTGTTATCACAGAACACCTCGATTGGTTTGAGAATACTCGGAACCACATCGAGATCGGTGATGAACTTCTTCATCGAAGCATCCTCTTTAGCAGCATCCGATGCAACTATATATTCGGATTCGGTGGTAGAATCCGCCACTACACTCTGCTTGGAGCTCTTCAATAAATAGCTCCTCCATTGAGAGTGAAAACGAAACCTGACTGTGAGCGAGAATCATTTCGATCAGTCTGGAAGCTAGCATCAATGTAACACCTTATAGTGAGCTCCTATTCCATTCCCCCAAACACCAAGAACATATCTTTGGTCCTATTCAAGTACCTTAGAATATTCTTTACATCAGTCCAATGGGCAAAGCCAGGACTTTGTTGAAAACGACTGGTCATGCTCAAGGCATACGAGACGTCTGGTCTAGTACACAACATAGCATACATGATAGAGCCAACCGCAGAAGCATATGGAATTGCTTGCATATGCTTAGATTCAATGTCCATTGCCAGAGATTGCGATTTGCTCAACATGGTTCCTTTAGTCATTGGAACAGCTTCTTTCTTGGAGTTTTCCATTGAGAAGCATGCTATTACAAGATGAGGAATGATATAGTGCTCCCACTAGCCTTTCTGTAAACACAAGGCTCATCTTCATTTTTTGAGAAAAACAAACGCTTTGATTTTCTCATAAAAGTGAAGATTCCATCTTCGAGATGCTTTCTTAAGTCCATAAATGGACTTGTTCAATTTGCAAACCCTATTAGGATATTTAGGATCGACAAAACCTTCAGGCTAAACCATATAAACATCTTCAGAAAGATGTCCATTAAGAAAAGAGGTTTTGACATCCATTTTCCATATCTCGTAGTCATAGTACGCGACTATGGCAAGTAATATCCTTATTGACTTAGTCATAGCAACGGGCGAAAAGGTTTCATCATAGTCAACCCCTTGAGTTTGAGTAAAACCATTCGCGACTAGCCGTGCTTTATAGGTTTGCATATTTCCATGCATGTCGGTTTTTCTTTTGAAAATCCATTTGCTCCCTACTGCCTGACCATCGGGGGGTAGCTCAACCAAGTTTCAAACTTGGTTATCATGCATAGATTGCATCTCGGCGTTCATGGCATCTCGCCATTTCTCAGATTCCGGATCCAATACTGCAGATTTGTAGTTAGTAGGTTCGTCATTAGACTCGGCTACTAATAAGACTTCGGGACCATCTAAATGCCATAGGTATCTAGAATTTGGTACGGGAGTCCTACTACTTCTGCGAATGCTCGTGTTCACGTCTGATGTATCAGCAACAACAACTTGTTGATCAGACACTCCAACTTCCTCAGCGGTTGTTTGTGGTTCTTGAATTTCTTCAAGGTCGACAATGTTATCTCCAGTTCCTCGATAGAGAAATTCTTTCTCGAGGAAGTGGCCTTTCCTCTTGATAGAAATCGAATTTGTATCAGGATGAAAGAAATAATAACCGCTTTGGTTATAGTATCCAACGAAAAAAACTTTTACGCCGCGTGGATCGAGCTTATTATCAAATTCACTTGTGATATAAGCATCGCATCCCCATACTCTAAGGAAAGACAAGTTGGGCTTTCGCGTATGCCAGATCTCATATAGGGTTTTGTCTACCTTCTTAGTTGGAGCCAGATTGACAATGAGGTCAACAGTCATAAAAGCATAACCCCAAAAGGAGTGAGGCAAGTTGGTTCTACACATCATCGATCAAACCATGTTTAGAAAAGTTCGATTCCTCCTCTCGCTCACGCCATTATGTTGGGGTGTGCTAGGTGGAGTGAGCTGTGAAACAATTCCACGCTCTTTTAGATGAGTGATGAACTCTGAGCTGAGAAATTCTCCACCTCGATCTGATCGAAGCTTCTTAATGGTTTTACCAAGTTGGTTTTCCACTTCGTTCTGAAACTCTAACTTTTCAAAAGTTTCATGCTTGTGTTTCATAAGATACACATAAGCATATCCGACTATAATCGTCGATAAAAGAAACGAAGTATCTTTCATGGTTTCTAGACATAGTTTTGAAAGGTCCACACACATCAGTATGTATGAGTCCTAACAGATCTTTTGCTTGTTCATTCTTATGAGTGAAGGAGTCCTTGGCGAGTTTGCCAGCTAAGCAAGATTCACAATCATCAAAAGAGTCTGGTCCTGTGGATTCAAGAATCCCTTCGGATTGGAGTCTTTTAACTCGTGCCTTGCTTATGTGGCCAAGTCGGCAATGCCATAGAAACGTATCATTGATGCCAGATCTGATACGTTTAGAAAGATTAAATACATTATTGTTAATTTGAACATCAATCTCATAAATACCATTTCGAGGTATAGCCTCAAAATAAAAGATATCATTCAAGTAGGCAGAAATAGCAATACCATTAAAAGCGTACTTAAATCCTTGTTCAAAAAGAACCGAAATAATGTTCATGGTCAAACCAGGCGCAAACAAACAGTTATTCAAAGTAACTACAAGGCCAGACGGACAAGCAAAATGATATGTGCCAATTGCAAGAACTGGGACTCTCTTCCCATCACCAACGATGAGTTCCATGCTGCCTTGTTTCAGTTTCTTCCAGTTCTCAGGCTTTTGCAAGACATTAACAATGTGGTAACCACATCCGGTATCAAATACCCATGTGTTGCTAGAAACAATGAAAAGCTCAATAACGTATATGGAAATACCTTTAGAGGAGCCTTCACCATTGGCCTTCCTCTTTGCTAGCTCAGCTAGATGCTCGGGGCAGTTACGCATCCAGTGCCCCATCTTGTTGCACTTGTAGCATTGGCACTCCTCAGGAGGTGGTGGTGGTGGCTTTGCAACTTTCTTGTTAGTGTTGGTGGCAAACTTGGCAGCAACAGTAACCTTCTTCTTTCCTTTTCCCTTATAACCCTGATTCTTGGGTTTGGTTTCTTCACACAAGCAGATCAGATCATCAAAACTTGATCGGTCCTTGAAGGAATGTTCATCTCAGCCGTTTTGAGCATGTTGTGCAGAACCGACACTGTCTTCCCCCAGGCATTCATGTTGAAATTCATTACTAACTGGTCGTAAAAGCCGGGGAGAGAGTTGAGGATGAAATTCGATGCCATTTCATCAGGCAGGGGATAATCAAGTTTCTTAAGCTGATCGATGTGCCCCTTCATCTTTAGGACATGCGCACTGACGGGAGACCCCTCTGCCATCTTGCAGCTAATGAGCTGCTTCATGGTGTCGAACCGTTCCTGACGGGCTTGTTTCTGGAACATGCCCTTGAGTTGCTCAAGCATCTCATAGGCACCAAAGTCTTCTAAGCCTTTAGCAAGCTCAGAAGTCATGGTGGCTAGCATAACACTGTAGACATCAGCCGAGTTGTAGGTTCCCAGCCGGATCTACACGAGATATCGCGTTCTATGTAGGTGCGGAATCCCTACGTAAGACGTTACGAGCGTAGAAGATGATACGATTAAACACACGTTACAATAAACACAAACACGTTGTATTGCAACCGGAAACACGTGATACAATGATCACTGATTACACAAACTCTCTGACTCGTTACCCGTAAACTGAAACTCGTTGAATAATAAAAACTTAAGCCGTAACCTAAGTTTATATAATCACGACAACTTCGCCTGGCATGTCCAGGCGAAGTTGTCACTAACTTCGCTTAGTTCACAAGTTCGCCTGTATCAGCGAACTTGTGAGCTAACTTCGCTTACATACAAAAACACAAATCTAACAAACTCGATTACAGACACTTGACACTGAACTACTGACATCATGTACCAACAGACTCCCCCTTGGCAGTAGCTTCATATCTTTATCTTCAAACACGTGTCTTGTAATCTTCAAGAATCTTGTATCTTCATCTTTAAGCATGAACTCCTTCACGTACACAAACTGATACAATTCTTTGATATTTCTTCGCTTCGTCTTTCCAAGCAGGAATATAAAAGATTTTCTTCTCATTCAGCACCTGCAGATTAGCTTGCAACAAGTTCACTAGATGCATCGGATCATAAACTCTTAGCAGCTCTTGTTCATCTTCGTCTTCCATCACTGCTTCAGCTGTTTCACAACCAACATACCACCACTTTAGATCTTTGAGCACATCCTTGGGCATCTGTTTCATCAGCACTTCTTTAAGGCACCGGATCGGCTTATACTTCATAATCATCCAAGGTTTACCATCTGCTCTCAATCCACGATCTTTGTCTTCGATAAGTTTTCCCTTTTGTGGTTTCAACAGCTCAAACTTCTTCTCTTTTATACTTTCCTTCCAAACAATCTTCCCAATAACTCTAGCCATATTATCATCAATTCGGTTTATCAATCCCAATCTGGCTAAGTCTTTCACTTCACATTCTGGCAATGTATTCAATGATCTCAACAATCTTTTGAAGTACTGAACGCCATCATATCTCTTAATCACAAAGAGCCTCAGCTGCTCATCATATATCCAGCAAATAATCCCCTTTCTCGCTTCAGCATAGCCTCTAATGTTGTAACTCGTCTTGAACATTGTAGGGACCGCCGGTTTCTTCGTTTTTACAAACCATTGAGCATAGCCTTCTTTCCATCTAGGCTGCTCTTCCCATTCAGTCTCATCATTCCCAATCTCTTGACTCCTATCTACGTTCTCGACTTGCGGTATCTCATGCTCCACATTCTCCTCTACTATCTCTCCCTCTTCAATATCATTATCAATCACTATCTCTACACCAATCTTCTCTATCTCATCCACCGGTAATACATCATCATCACCTATATAGTCATCATCCATCTCCTCAACCTCCACAACCACCACATCATCACCACCAGCTGCACTTGTCGACTCCCCCTGAGTTGTGAAAGTCCCAAGAGCTTGTACAGTTCTTGGCAACTCACCACCTGCACCTTTCGATGCATTGGGATCATCGTCTCTATCATTGCGCTTCTTTGTACTCAACTCATCGCCTTTACAGCTCGTCTCCCCCTGAGATGCCAAGAACTCCTTCAAAGCATCTATGATTTTGCCATGTTCTACCAGCAGGGACGACTGCATCTGATTCTCTGCAACTAGGCGTTGAATAGCCTGGGTCTGGATAAGATTTATCCTTGATTGTTCTGCCACGACCCGTTCAAGTGCTGCTATTCGTTCTGAGTCTGATAAGGTTGCATCAAAATCAAACCTCAGATGTGATATATCTTGAGTGTACTGAGGAGGGATTTCCGATGTAACCGGGACCTCAGAAGTAGGCAAAGACGTAACCGCAGGTGGTATCGTCACCGATAACCCTGCAGTGGCCACAACAGTCGACTCAATAAAGCGTGCCACGACCTCCGTTGGAGTAAGAGTTGGAGGCGGCAACGGGACAATCTCAGGAGCCGATAGTTGGAAAGTAGTGGGTGGGAGGCCAAATGTAGATGAGGTAGCCACCACGGGAACATCCGTAGCGCTTGGCCTTGTAACCTGTAATGTTGAGGGAACCATTGTCATACTGGATAGTGCGGGTGGGGTGAAACGTACCACCCTCAGGCTCTCACCAGCTCCAGAACCTGCACCTATCCGTTCCATTCTTGATCTGCGTATTAACTGTTGTAACTCTTCCTCATAGTCTGACTCGCTGTCATCATCAGTTCTCTTTCTCTTCCCATGTAGTCTTTCTCGAGTTACGATAATCCTTCTTGCCTCATCAGAACCAGCCACCGTAGCAGCTGTCCTAGTAACATTCACAGTCGACACCCTCTCAACCGAGACTTGCACATACTCTCCAGGGTCCACCCGTTCCATATCAAAGTAGCCTTGACCTCCAAACTCAGCATCAAGGTCCACGTTTTCCTCCGGTGACACAACAGGTGCAGCAGGTATAACTTGAGGTGCTCCTGCCTGTTGTGTTGCCGGGTCCCGAAACTCGTCCCCACGAGCAGGCACATACCCTGGGTTGATTAAGTACCCAAACAGTGGAGTATGGCGAGGACGGAGCTCAGGTTTGCTCCTCGCACTCGAAGATCTACATTGGGCGAAGATCCGTTTATTCACACTTTCAACGTATCTGATCGGACGGCGTTGAGGTAGCGTTGGAGCAACATGATTCAAGATCATTTGTAGGAATCTTGGATACATGATGAATCTCTCACGCGCCATCGCCCTTCTCTGACGATCAATCTCATAGAAGACCATCTGACTAAAGCTGTATCGCTTGTTGTAAGTCAGAGCAGTCATCGCCGATTGCATGGTCGCGCCCTTGCCATCAGTTCCAGCCTTTCTCCCTGACATGCATACTATCATGACATGCATGAGAAAGCGCCACTGGTCAAGCAAAAACCCTTTCCTTCTCTGCGTATCCCCCAAGGGACCAGAGTATCCCATCCTCAAAAACGCTCCATCACGGAAAGGAGCCACAAACTCTGTCGGGTCATCCCTTGTCTCATTTCCAAACCGTAAAGCCGCCCGGATCTGTTCAGATGAGAACTGAACAATATGATTGTTGACTGTTGCTCGCATCACCGGGGGCTCGACCCTACAGTCATATTCCATGGTCTGCCAAAAATCCTCAATGTTTGGCAAGGATATTGGCAGTGTTGTCGTAATCGCGTGGAATATACGCGAGCGTAGTAAGAATGTGATGATTTCGCGGAAATCATCAACTCCTCTCTCCTCTGGGTCTAATGTTATATACATGTTGTGACCCGGGAAGAACTGTCTTTGGTTGTCTCCACTGTCATCACCGCCTGCACCACCTACAGCAGCCATATCTGCATCAAACAGACTAAATTAGATAAACGTCAAAGCAAATCACAAGGTCGCCTGTTACCATGAGCGAAGTTGTGATTTATTCTGTATAGGCGAAGTTAGAGGTGGGGCGAAGTTGGGAACAACTTCGCCTCAACTTGAACTTCGTCTGTTAACTGTTAAGTAAAAAGGTCCAGGCGAAGTTAATGATAACTTCGCCTAACCACAACATCGCCTCATATACTGTAACCTAATTAATTGTCAGGCGAAGTTAAACCTCAGGCGAAGTTATGGATAACTTCGCCTAAACTGTAAGTTCGCCTGAATATGAATCGGCAACATATAGACGAATCAATCGACGTGTAGTTGGTGAAATTGGAGATTAAGGCCTCCGTAAAACATGTTTTTATGAAGTTCTAGACGACCAAATTGATTACGACCACGTAATAACAAGTTTGAAATCGGGTGTTTAATGTTTCGAAAGACGAGGTCGAGAATCGGGTCAATACGACCTATGATTAACAACCTATGACAAAGATTATGGCAAAGTTGCTCTAACTTCGTACTTCCACAATGCTGAACAGAATTGCATAGCGACGGTCACAAAACATGCACCAACAGACTCCCCTTTGATCGTTGCTCTCAATTCTAACAAACACAAAAGATCATCTGTTACAAAACATGCACCAACACGAGTCATCCCTATGCTTCTCAAGAAATTTTCGAGCAGCGGCTGTGTTGTTTTCAGGCTCGGTTGGAACAGGTCCATCGAGAACATACAGGAGCTTTGCCATGGTGAGAACAAGTCTCAAGTTGTGGTGCCATTCGATGAAGTTGGTACCATTCAGTTTCTCCTTCTCAAGGATAGACTTAAGGGCGTAGGGTGAATTTTCGTTTGATGACATCTGATTAATAAAACAAAAGTAAATTTAATTAGTATTGTTGACGTCGTAATCCTATTATTAATGACCCAATTAACATTAATAAAATAGGGATTTGAGAATCTAGCTTCCAGTTAGTAATGGCAGCTGTAGCACACAACATTAGTAAGTGGTTAGGCAGACTGACAACGATTGCCAATTGTGAATAAAGCACAACTCTCGGTTATGAGGCCTATTAAGACAACAATTGCCTAAGTTGATACGTTTAGCCTCATCTATGCCCACTTTAAGTCTCCTGACAGCTGTAGCACGTAACAGGAAAGTAAAGTAGTAGTCGTCCTAGTACGGTCACGTGTGAAAGGGCCGAATGTGTCAACGAAACGCTTTCACCCTGATGGGATAGGCTAGAAAACAAGTGCGGTGATGTAGCTTCAAACACTTGAATTTTCGCAGTATGCCTCAAGTGTGACTTGTAGTAGGATTGGCATAAACTATTGGTGTAACACCCCGGCTAGAGCGGAATACGCCTGAGTGTGACGTACAGATTGCCCAAAACACATGTGACACTATTAAGTGACACTATAATCATTAATTAATTTAAACGTTAAGTACATAAGTTTGTAACAAGAAATATAAGGGAAATACAAGAACAATTAACAACTTTTCCATTTATTAATATAACCTAAGTTCTAGTGTCCTCATCACGGCAGCATTCTCTAAATAAGGTACCTGTAGCATATATATATAAAATAAAGTCAACTAATTGAATAGTTGGTGAGTTCATACAAGTTTTGATACAAGTATATAAAAACCATACAATTCCATGAACAAGTGTAAATGTGCAAGTAAGGTCCTTTCCAGTTGGGATTGTGCACCAACATACTCGGATAATAGCGCAAGTAAGTGTCTTTTCGGTTGGTTAAAACCAACATACTCGAATCGGGGGTTCATATTCCACTCATAACATAGAGGTCCTGAGTGCATAGGGGGGCGTATGATCATACTTAATGAGGAAACCATGAGCAAGTAAGCAAGTAAACACACAAGTCCATGTAATGAATTGTAGTTTGTAATAATAAATAAACGAAATTGAATTGTTGATAGGATATATATGCTACCCCCCAAAATAGTTAAAAAAGAGCAAAAAGGGGTGTGAGAAACTCACCTTGATGTTGAAGACAAACTTGAAATAAAACCGGAAGTACATAAATGAAATCGAAGCAATTGAACGTCACGAACTAGAATTAAAAAGGAAATACAAAATTTAAAGACTAACTATTAGGATTATAAAAGTTAAATAATATTAGTTTTAGGAATGAGGCATTAATTTTAATATATATATTTCATTAACCTATGGAAAATGGGGACTTGGGGATTTGTAATGAGTTTAACAAAAATGAATAAAGTTTATATAAATCATTTGATGCTTATTAGTTGAAGAATGATTTGTAAATAAATAATTTTAACTTATTAATATAAGATTAAATAACAATATTAATAACAATTTATGATTAAACAATTTATGTTTATTCTAGTAACATAATTAATTAATTTACTAATTAATTAACTTAAATGTTTTGCATGAAATTCTTTTAAAGAAATTATAAATATTAGTTTATGTTGAAATAAAATAAACAATAATTAATTTACTAAATTATTAATTTAAGATATGAAGTATGCTATATCTATTGTAAAATATTTTAAATAAAAGAAATTTTTATAAATCATTATATTTAAAAGAAAGTATATAAGTTTATGATGATCAACAAATCAAAATATTTAGATAAATATATATTCATGCTTGTTCTTGCACAATAACTAGGTTTGATCCAAGATTTAGAAAAATCAAAGTGTTTATGTTGGATATCCATGATTAAAATGATTCTTAAGACCAAAATTTAAAATTATTATGATAAAAGTAACATGATCATGAAGAACAAATTATGAACATTCAACATTAAATCCAAACAAAAAACTATAAAATGCATGGAATCATAAAACTTACTTGTTAGTGCTTTCAATCTTAAGAAAATAATGAATTGAGGTGTGAAAATAATGGAGGATTTGTCCTCCTTTTATAGTGAAGATATGAAGTGGTTATGTCTTATGGGATTTATGAAAATTAATCATATTTAATATAATTAAAATGGTTTAAAAGGTTTTCAAAGTGTTTTAACTCTTTTAGTAAATTTTATTTAATTAAAACAATAATTGCTTTATTTTTATTAGTTAATAAAAAAATAACATAGGAAAAAGATGGTAATAATAATAATCCAAGATTTATTCTAATGATTTGCATGGGAAAAGTTCATGAATAAATAATCTTTAAATAAGTATGCAATACTACAAGGATGGTAAAAAGTATATTTGCATAGAAATGATCACATAAAATACATTAATGAAAATTGAGATTAAATAATAATATTATAAAAATATATAAAATTAAATAAAAACAAAAACCGAAAATTTAAAATGGGTCGAGTTTTCGGGTTTGAAAAGTAACGAATGTTACAATTGGTTTTAAATTGGGATAAATTTTAGAATTACCGAATAGAGTAAAAGTCAAATTTTACTGTATATATAATCGGGACAAAAAGTTGAACCTTTTCATCTCTCAGGACACTTAGTTTTAAATAACCTATTAAAAATAAGTTTGTCGCGATATCACTAACCAATTTTAAGTTAATAGGTAAACTATTAAGTTATAAGGTTTTGGAAAATCAAATTTAGTTTAATTTTGCAAAAACTCAATTGGTTGGTTTAAAAATTTATTTTAATATAATTGGTATTAGGTGGGTGGTATTATAACCTATTATAATAAAGCAAGCAACCACAATAGCAAACAAGAATATGTAAATCTTAAATGGCCAATAGGTGACTGGTCTTGCTAGAGCCTATTAGCAAGACAATCGGGTCAAGGGGTCACAACACAAACAACCACAAGGATGGACTCTTGGTGCATCCGGTCATCTTTGCTAACTCCCACTGACTTCAAGAACTCCATGAGCTCGCCCTCGGTTTTCCTTCGGGTTTTCTTCATTACAATATTAAAAATACATATAATGAAAAACAAAACCCTATCTATTACAATTTTGAACCATCAGAGTGGCCAAAAACCATATAATAAAACCGAAAAATAAAATACAACTTTGAACCATCCATATGGCCAAAATCAAACAACCAATCACACAAGGTCGGGCCAGATTTACATATTCAATAAACATAAAATTGAGCAATAATTTGGTCAAATAAAATAAATAAAAATTGACCAAACGAAGATTGCTCAAAAACATATCTAGATCAAAAACTTCAACTAGCTTGAAGTTTATGATGTAGATCCGGTGAAAAGACCGGATTCGACTCGTATGTTGTAACCAAGGCTCTGATACCACTGTTGGGATCCAGTGGTGATCAGTTAAAGGTTTAACATTTAAACCCGGTTTTTTACAGTTAATATTACCCGACCCGCTTTCATATTCAAGAAATTTATCCAAGAAAATATCGTGTTATTCGAGATAATATTATTTAATGAATATTTGTTATTTTATTAATATATATAAATTAACTTTGAAATATATACAATATACACCCTTAACAATACTTTTATTTCCTTTCGTATCCATACCTAAACTACAGGGGCTAAAGAGCAAATTCTGTAAAAATATTATATTAGGATATTACCCAGATCCATTTACCCGTATTCGTGTCCCAAACCTGCAACCGAAGACCCGTTTCATTTCTTGAGCCGTAATTGTCGTAGTAAATTTGGAATTTGTTTAGAAAATAACTAACTTGATCTTTAGCGATCTCCACCGACTAGTTAATTAGGTTATATCAATCAGTTTTGATGCGTAATGCCTAATAGACTAACCCGTCCATACTCGTTAATCAATCCATAGCCAAACGACCTTCATAATTCAATTAAACGTATCCACACCATTCCCTTATCATCGCGAAGCCAAGCCCTAACCCTAATTGAAGTATAATCACCTGCAGATCGCGTTTCAACTTGCGTTTCTGGGCCGTCATGGTGGTATGTCGTTCACCATCAATTATGACTTGTATCTGGTAATTAAATCATTCATCAAACTCGTTTCGTCGAAATTAGAATAAAATAAAAAAAAATTAAAAGATAACCACTAATAAACGGAGTTGTTGGAAATTTTAGCAATTTTATACATGCACAATTAAAATAAAATAACGTAGATCTTTGAATGACCCGAAAGAACGCCACAAATAGGAAATATGACAAGGACACTTATATATAGGATGTACCAGCGGCGTATCCACCATGCCCTTATCATATTGTATTTACCATGTTCTCCAAAAATCATTACAAGTTCCGAATTATTTCACACAACCATACTTATTACATTTTCCATATGAGGACTTTGATAATTACGTCTCGACCCGTAATTACCTCTATCATCGGATGGTCCATATAACTTGCTTTATTGTGTGGTTTTAAGACATAGACCTTAGATAAAGAAAAAAAATATTCTCATATAGAACTTCAAAAAAATAATGAATTAAAAATGGGTAAAAACATTACAAAACACATTAATAGACCTCTCAGACCAAGGACAATGTTAAAACACTAAATCAAGTAAATGGAATCATTGTGTCTAAGCCAAGTGAACCATGTTGAAAACGAAATAAACGAGGTAATGAAATTAAAGAACGAAACATTTAGAATTATAACCATCGTAACATGTAATTGTAATACCGGGATCGAGAATAACGTGGTAGGTAAACGTAGCATTTAACCAACGAAATATGAAGATGTAAATTTGATAACGCATTGGGTTTGAGAATAGATTGGATAAACGAAACTGTTATATATCAAAATATCAAAAAGTTTAACGAATGTAAATCTCTGAATAATATTCAACGTAACTAGCAGTAACATTGAGATGAATAAACAATTACATCTTACGAACATGTAAATTTATAATAAAGTGAAATGGGTGAACGAAATTTTAATATCAAAATCACATAGGTCTATAAAAAGAAAATTTCCAATATTAACTTTGAGTTTATCAAAGTAAAAAATTGAATTTTTTTCTTTTTTTGAAAGCAAAATAACGCATTTGTCTCAGATTGATGAAATCACAAACAAACAAATGGTTCAAATAAAACATTGTGTGGAAGAGAAGTAAACGAATAATCCAAAACAATTTGTGTAATAAATAACATAACATAAACTCAACATGTGCATGGAACACAATTCCGGTTCAAAGTAAATGAATTTATTAAGAGAGAGTCGGTCACAAATATTCAAATGTAAAAATATCATGAAAACACGGTTTCTATTAGGTAGCTATGTACACATAAATGTTCATAGTCTCAATTTTCACTTAACGGGTATTTTTAAGAAAAATAATGGGTCATAGACCACGAGATTTGAAATAACAACGTAACCCAATTTAGCAAAGCGAATAAGTATGATGTACGAATTTACGTTTCTTAAAAATACAAACGAATATGGATCCAAAATCAATGGACAATCAAAATAAACTACGTAAACAATATTCTAATGAAGTGAATGTAAAAGTCAATTTGGGTAAGTTAGAAACATACGTGAAAGAGAAAAATAAAGAAAAATAAATGTATCTTGCGACACTTATCTTCTCGAATACAGGTTTGTTTGTGGCATGAAAGTTGACGTGGGATGGTGCCATGATTTCTTAGCCGAAACTCATTGGCGTTAACGAAGGGGAAAGAAGGGAAGGGATATATCACATCGGTTGTAAATCTTGGTGTTTTTATATTTCATGGTGAAATAAGATTATTCTATTTTAGTTAGGCAAAAGGTTTTTAACTAGCTCAACAACTTGAGAATTTTATGAAATCCTTAACGTAAAAATAAATGTTTTCTTTTGGTCAACTGCCTAGGAAAGAGATTGTCAAATAACCTGACTTGTTGAATGAAATATAGCCTCAAAAGGGCTTAAGATTTGTTTGAAACAAAAAGTTTACTTTTAATACGGTTTAAAATAATAATTACATTATTATTAGAGGTGAAGATAATACTAGTAACAATAATATTACTAATCATAATAATAAAAATATTATTGAACAAAAAAATAGTTTCAAAAGGGCTCAAAACTTGTTTGATGCAAATATTTTGTTAGGTCCCGAATTCTTTAATGTATGGTCGATTCGGATCGGATCTTAATCAATCATGTCATAACTCACACAAAATTAATCGTGTTGACAAGCGAGTTAATGACGGGTTACTATGTTTAGAAAGATGACCGTTTGTTAAAGGCGGAATCAATAACAAACATACGGTTGCAATGAATATTCAAAATACGAAGACACACGAAGGATTCACTCAAAGATTTCCATTTATATAACGTTAATCATACAAAAGGATAATCGACTAGGGTTTAGGAGGAATCCTAGGACAGCCGTCACACACAAAATATTCTCTCAATTAATGTGTCGGTCTCATCCGTATTTTCGTCTCTCTTGTGTCTGTCTATCTTTGGCAGCGTGCCCTAATTATTCTATTTATAGGCCTGCCAACCTAAGACAGCTGTCATTCCTTCTAGAAACCCTATCCGATAGTACATATTCAATTTACATATTCAAAAATATACTAAATGTAAAACAAGTCTTCCGGGTAGGCTTTTCATTAAACTTCAGTCTCCGAGTACGCAGTGTACTCGGCCCTCCTTCAGACTTGGTAAACATAGAAGTGTACTCGGAATCAGTTTCCGGGTAGACTTTACTTAAAGAATATTTTAGGAAGTAAAATATTCACCGAGTAGACTTCAATCTTCTTGGACTTATCAAACTTTGCTCGACAAATACTTACAAGCAACCTTGTTCTTCTATGATCCTGTTCGGCTCATTGTCAGTTGAACAACTTATTGATAAGGCGTACTCGGGAGTACATACCTTACTTGAGCAGAACCTTACTCGAGATAACTTAAAGATATTATATTAACTCATCAAGTATACTCGGACCATAATTATTAAGGAATACCTTGCCCGGTCTTCCAATTACTTGGCTTCTTGGACTTGGTGACCATACCTTACTCGGAAGAGTAAAATACATGGTCTTGAAGAACAACCCTGCTTGACAAAGTGAACCTTACTCGGATATGCCAAATTAATGAACCTTACTCGGAAATCACCAAAAAGCATACCTTGCTCGGATATCCACTTAAGAAGACTATTTGAAGTAAAACTTGCTCGGAAGGCAAAATCTCGTACTCGGCTAAGTAAAAGCTTACTCGAAGGTCCAAGGTGTGCTCGGATTCAATACTTAGCAGTTTCTGAGGAGGTTGAGAAGATTCCAATCTTCCAAATTCTTCGACCAGGTCAAATCTCCTCATTTGGGTCAAATTCTTGACCCAACAATCTCCCCCTAGATTGGAACACCTCAGCTGACCCAAAACACTCTGTGGTTACTTACACTTAGCAAAATACACACCAAATTTCATAATCAAATTACATAAACAAAATTACATAATCAAAAGTTTGTCCGAAGACATTACAAAGCAAAGCCTATTCTATCTATTTTGTCTTTTCCTTTCATTGTAGGCTGCTTGTCTTCTCATCTGGATTACAGATGCTGCCCTTTCTCTGAAGATATTGAACACTTGGTAGTGAGTGTGTCCTTCTGGTATCACCAAGTCTCTTATATAAGCAAGATCATCATTGTGTAGGCATGTCAGATCTGCATCCTCTTTGATTGTTGCCAAGGCCTTTCCATCTGAGTTCCTCAGCACATAGTGTCCAGTGTCTTCTTTGTATTCAACTTCAGTAATCACACCGTTCTTCTGCACTGTATAGTTTGGCCTTCTCATTCTTCTTTCCAATCTTACACACGTATCCATGTTGGACAGTGGATTCTGATCTCGGACACTTATCTGGTAGTTCAGTTCAGCCCTGTCCATTCTCTTCAGTTTCTCTGATCTTTTTGACTTGTGGAGTTGAATCATTCTCCAACTTCTCTTTTCTTTCAGAAACTTGAATCCCTTATCAGCTTCTTCATGTAAATACTTTGATAAGTCATTCATCTGTCTTCCTGCTGATCTGTCCCTGTTCCTGTAGTCATACAAGTGAAGTGTGGCCATTCTTCTTAATTGATCTTCATTATACTCACGGAAGTCACTTCTGAGTACAATCTCTTTCAATAACCTGCTCTCCATGATCACTTTAAGAGAATCAGTGACTAAATCATAATATAGCTCTCTGGGTAGATCCACATCAGATTGTGGTCTTGTTCTTTGTTGTAAGAGAATCAGAGCCGCTTGATTCTCCCCTTCCTCCTTGGCCTCTTCCTCTTGGGAATCTTTGATGAATTGGAGGTTTGAATGGAATTTATTTCTTGGGCTTTTGAGGTCCCAAGTTGAATGTTTTCACATATATGGCTTCCACCATCTCAGTAGGAAGGTTTGCTATCTCCACAATGGCATGTCCTGCTGCCTCCAGTTCAATTAACATTTTGATCATTCCTGGAGTTCTTGCTAGTCCAGCAGGTACAAATCTGCCATCAGCATAATATCTGGGATTTTCTCCCTCCCTCAATGCTTTTTCCCACTCATCCTTTTGCAGATAGAAAAGAGTCTTCAAATCCTCTTTCTCCAAAACATTAAAATTTGCTTCAGTCATCCCTCTCTTGTTTATCATTATGTTTCTTAGGATGCTGATCATTTCCTCATTCTCCCAAGGCGTGAATGGTTCAGTTTCTTGTTCTGGTTTGACATCATCTTGAGGGATAGGAATTTCAACATGTTTGACTTGCTCCTTTTTCTTCTCCCTTAAGGTCTGAATTCTTCTTTTCTTCTTTGGAGGCTCATTATGTAGTTCAGTTTGAATTGTGCTCTCAGTATAGACCCTTTTTAACTCTTTCTCTTTCCTTTTGGAATACTGGTCAAATACTGCCTCTTTACTCAGATTTCTTACAATCTCAGGCTTCATGCCTTTCTTAATCAAATATCCACACATACCATCGTATTTCTTCTTTAATTCTTCCAACTCCACCTTATCATCCTGTTTTACAAACTTTTCTGAAACTATCTCTTTCTAAATGTTGTAAAGATCTTGAATTTGGTCAGCAGTGTATTTTTCTAAGGCAGCTTCAGGATAGCCTCTAACTTTCAAATAAGTTTTATAATGCTCAGTATTTTTCTTTCTCTTCTCAATCTTCTTTAAGACTTCCTCTGCATTGATTTCAATGTTGCCCCTTTGAATATAAGTCTCTTTAGCTTGAAGGGTCTCAGCAGTGGAGTTTGTATCAACTTTCTCACCTCCTTGATCAGGGTTGTCATCACCCTCTTCATCAGACTCCTCAGAGTTATCCTCCTCATCATCTGATAGATCAATCATGGCATCTATTTTGGGTTCATCAGAGGCAGGATGCTCTGGTTCAGAAACATTAACATCAGGGACCCCTGGTAATTTTTCTCCTGGTTTCAGTGTTTGCAAGGGAATTGCCCTGATTGGTTCATCATCAGTCTGCTCAGCAGATCTCTTCCTTCTTTGATAAGTCTTTTCAAATCTTCTTTCTCCCCAGTTACCAGCAGGGTTCTTTTTCATGTCCTCTTTTACTTGTTCAACCCATTTCTTGGCAGCCATAGTTGCAATTGACTCGCCAATTTCTTCAGGTATAATCAATGCATTGGTTGATGGTTCAGCAGTCTCAGATTGTTGCTCCTGAAACTTGCTGACCACCCTTCCCAAGGAGTCATCAAACTCTTGGTTTTTGTTCATATTCACCAGAATTTCAATCACCTCTTGATCTGCCACATCTTGAAATATCTCTTTTGCTACATTGGCTTCTTTGATCAATAGGTCCTGCTGTGCTAACTCTTCTACTGTCAAGGAATGGGCAATTGCTTCCCTTTCCATTGACTCTTTAATCAGTCTTTCTTTCTCAGCAAGAGCAGCAGCAGCAGCAGTATCTACAAAGGATACATTCTTCTCAACATATATAATAGGTTCATCATCAGTTGCTAAACCTTTTCCCTTTTCTTTCCTTTTCCTCACATCTTCCTCATCCTCTTGTTCATCACTTTCAAATTCATCAATTTCTTTGAATAAGTTTTCCAATTCAGAATCATGCTCTACCCTCTTGGAACTAGCTTCTTGATCATCATTTGGCTCAGTGTGTTCTAGTTCCTCAGTATCAGCATTCTCATCCACATTCTCTATAGTCATCTCCTCATCCACAATATCAGTCAACTCTTCTGTTAGCACATTCTCATCATCATCATTGATTACTTCTTCTCTCACTTCCATTTCAGATTCATCACTAACATCATACTCATTCATAATCATTTTCAAACCATCAATATTTTCAACACTTTCTGCATCAGTCATACCCACATCATCATCATTTATATTCTCCCCCTGTTTTGGGGCCGCTAAGGTCTTCTCAACCTCCTGCTCCAGGGTTCGAATCAACAATTCAGCCTCTACTAGTCTCTGTAGCAACATCACATTCTCTCCAGTCACCTCCTCATTCCTCATTTTCAACTCTTGATTCTCTTTCAACACTTCCTCAATTCTTCTTCTTAACTCAGCATTCTCCAACATTAGATCAATATTTCTTTGAAGTGTTTTATCTTGTTGGCTTGAGGGTGGGGTTGTAGGGAATGGCTCATAAGTGGGTTGTTCAGTGATGGATGGGGATTGTGTGTGTTGTGTGCTAGGTATAAATGGTTCTGATTGGATTTGGCTTATAAGTGGTGAAGTATGTGATTGTGGTGAGAGTTGTGTGGAAGTTTCAGGTTGGTCTAAGGTAAAGGATTGAGGTGGTGTTTGATGTGGTGAGGTTGGTGGTGGTGAGTGTGGTAGTGTTGGGATTGATTGTTCAGGTTCTTCTCTTTGCTCCCCCTGTTCAGGTGCCATAATCTCCATCTCCAAACCATCTCCACCGTCATTGCCATCAACATCATCATCAGAGTCTCCTTCAGCACTCTCATCATCACTCCCTTCTTCCTCCTTTGAGCTCAGCTTAGGCACAGGCATAACAGCCAGATCATGGTTTAACAACCAAGGTAAAATTTCAAATGGAACACTTGCATCAAAGTTATTAGAGACACGTGGATTTTTTATTCTTTTGTAAGCATCAGGATCTTGCAGTTTATGTGTGTCTCCAATTATTGGTAAATCTTGTAAGGTGCTGTTGAAAATGATCTGCAGGAATCTTGGGTACTGTAAAAATCTTTTGCTTTCTGGTTTCTTAAGATTCCCCACTAACCCATCAAAAATCATCTTGGAAAAGTTAAAGGGCAGATCAAAGATAGTACCAACTGTGGCATTAGCTAGATCAAGGTTCATCAGAGTCCATGATCCCTTTCTCGGAGCAAATCCATGAATAATGTGGTGAATCAGAAATCTGTACAGCATCGGAAACAAACCCTTCTGAAACTGTCCCTCATGGACATTTCCTTGATACCCCATTGTTTCTTTGAAAATCTTCAATAGATGCCTTGTATCGAAGCTGATGTGATTGTGATCATCGTCATTCAGTTTTAAACATCTTCTGATCATCCTTTCAGTGATCTGAATCTCTTGTCTGGCCACGGTTGCCTCTATTAGTTTTTCATTACCGTCTTCGATTAGCTCTGCTGATCTCCAGAAATCCAAGGAGTGATTTATGTAAATAGTTGGGCTTTCAGTGAGAGCGAAGCTGATATTTGACCGTGCCATCCATAATATCATCCGAGCCATCGGTTCATTCTCTGGTGTAACTTGTAGTAACGCGCACATGTTGTGCTTTGGCTCAAAAACATACTTTGGCTCGTTATCTACCATATCTGCAATACATAAACAAACACATTCAAAGTGAAATTAGACATAAAGTTTAATACTTTAGACAATTTCAAGTTATAAAAATGAAGAAGAAAGAAAGAAATCTTCAAGAACCTGTTCTTCGACAAATTAATAACCTAAACACATAAACAGAGTGTTAGTACTCGAATACATAATCAAGTCAAATTACAGTCTAATTGTGATCGAAAAACATAAAATTTTATGCTTACCGGGTCGGAATTAGTGGCTGATAAAAATTAGGGTTTAGATTAATCTTGAATTCGATAAGTCGGTTATTTTTCTTAGTAAGGGAGGTTTTGCAGTGGAAGGAGAGAGACAGAGGGAAATAATGTTGAAAAATTTGCCTAAGTCCCTCTTTTATACCCTTTTGAAAGTTGGTTTTAAATGGTTTTTGTCATTTTGTGAATTATTAGCTGTCAACCAGTAACGTTATCCACTTGATATATTAAAAACATTTAATCTCATTTAAGATCAAAAGACCTTACTCGAAAAATTAATTTATCCAAAGTCTACTCGGTCTACTTCCACTAACAAACCTTACTCGGTTAAACTTTACTTGAAAAATTTTCAATTTGAATATAAAGTTTGCCCGAATACTTCTCTATTTAAACCATGCTCGATCAAGTAAATTAATTTAAAGTTAAGACATAATGAAGAAAGCTTACCCGAAATACTTGATTTCTTGAGAAATTAATCACAAGGCAAATAATCAAAGATAGTTATCAAATAAACATTCTCACTAAGAATCAATTAAGATCATCACAAAGATTTCTCAAATTCAAATTAAAACTCATCTAGCATGAACCCTAAACATCATAATCACATTTTGTCATACTCACTCACATATTCAATCAACGCATTCATTCAAGTATGCTTGTACACATAGTGTGCTCGAGCACTCTTACAAATGTAAAGTGTGCTCGGACAACAACCTTAGGTAAAGTATACCCGAGTAACCTTCGTATAATACAAAGTGTGCTCGAAACCAAATTCTAGCAGACAGTGTACTCGGAAAGTTATGTTTTGAAAATTACCAAGTATATTGAAGGAACACAAGTGTACCCGAAATATAAAGTGTGCTCGGAAAACAAAGTTTGCCCGAAAACACTTGTAATTTCAAAGAAATCATACACATATATCACAGAGCATGCTCGGAATGAAATTAAACACATAAACATTTAATTTTGCAATAGTATAAAATTTCATGGAGCTTGCCCGAAAATCCTAAGTTAGCACTAAGCTTGCTAAGATAGACACATTCAATCATCAGGTATGCCCTTGCTCGAGGGAACTCAACATATCAAATCATACCCTAAAAATGACAAACTTAAACAGTAACATCTAAGCGTGCCCGGAAAGATTAACAAGTCTTTCCTAACAACATATTCACTCAAAGCTTACTCGGTGTACTCACTTAAGTTCACAAAGTTTGCTTGGAAACACAATCAGCATATAATATGCATAACTTACTTGAAACTAGCATATAATATGCATAGCTTGCTCGAAACAAGAATTTCTTGTTAAAAGATAGCTATTTCAACACATAATCATCTCAAAACTTCAAGCTTACTCGGGAAAGTGAGTTCAACAGTGTACTCTACCCGAAAAGTGTAAACACTTCAAAGTATGCTCGAAAATCATAAAGTTAGTCGGTAATGACTAAGCTTACTCGGAAAGGTTGAAAACTGTCAAACCTTACCCGAAACAACATATTCACACATAGACAACTGTTTTGTACTCGGAAAGGTTAAATCTTACCCGAAAATACATAATCAATTGTGCTCGAGAAGGTTATAAATCATCAAAACTTACTCGAACTTACATATTCAGACATAATCAACTGCTTTGTACTCGGAAAGGTTAAACCTTACCCGAAAATACATATTCAAACAGTTTGTGCTCGAGAAGGTTATAAATCATCAAACCTTACTCGAACTTTCATATTCAGCCTATTTTAGGCAAAATGCAACACTTTTTGACTTAAACCACTTTTCAAAGACATTTCTGAGTTATGTATCATTTCAGAACATAGTTTAAGAGCAAATGGTGCATTTAGAGATCAAATTTCAGTTATACTTCACTTCAAAACAATTTCTTTTATAAACTGAAAAGATCTCAGTAATGGGATCATATTGACTAAGTAGCTTTCTCAATACTTCACTCTCAGCATTATTATGACAACTTAGATAGGTTAACAGCAGGTATAAACTTAGCATGATTTTCATCTCTTTGGTGATATGATTAAGGTTCAATTTGAGCATAATGCAATAATGGTCAACATTGTGCTCTGATGCCTCATATCTCTTCTCAAAGCTTATTTGGCTTTCCCCAGATCACCCCAATTTGACTCCAACCTCCTGTATTTGGTCAAAAATGGTTTTTGTATGACAGAACTTATTTTATTTTTGAACTTTTGATATTCAAACATGTATAGAGGTTGAACGTTGGACTTACAGTTAGTAACATACCTTTCATTCAAGATGAGACAGATTTTGTCAACATCTTTGTAGTTCTTGTTGTAACCCTCTTGTTTGATAAAATATTTAAAACATTTATCAACTTTTGGTTGATTTATTCATTCTTCCCCTTGTTTTTGATATTTTCTCAAATTTTCTTAAAGCATGTTCTTTGTCATATATAAAAAATGTTTCATTTTGGTTGACCAAATAACAACAGGCTTGTGTATGACTGGGTAATCACTTTTCTGCCATATCATTCGGAGAGATCTATCTTGAGACATGCAAAACAACTATGCATCTCCACATAAAGATTAGCATTATCATTATGTTTATATCACCTTAGATTTTACATCATCATGGGAAAGTAACCATACATGTTAATGACTATACTAAGGCCTTTTTAGCCTATTAATTCCATATGATCAGCTAAGTAGTCAATGTATTATCATTTCCCATAAATACAGTTTAATATTCAATCACCCCAATATCTCTTCATTATCAGGTTAATGGCTATCCTGTTTGACCAAAGGTGGTCAATAGGACCAAACATACATGTGAATATATGTCCTTTCAAAGTCAGAGCTATTGACATAGTTTTAAGTGAAAGAATAAGAAACAAGTCATAATTGCCCCAAATGCATTCAGTTTTCAGGTCAATGGCTATCCTTTGAGTCAATTGAGACTTAAGGACCAAACATACACAGGTGCATGTCCTTCCAAATGGGCAAATGACATAATTTTCAGCAAAAATAACTGTTTGAGATCTTTCCCTATAAAAATCCTCCTTTTAAGCTTCTTAAAAGCTTGAACTGAATAATCTTATCATATCTCTACACCATTAATCAACTTGCTCATGTTTTGACCAAAATATTGTAGTTATGCAAAATTCATTATAAATTTCATTGAATCACTTAATTTTGACATAAAACACATTTTGACATAAACAGTTGCTTCACATACTTAAATCTTAATCATTCTTTCATCATCAAGAAAAACAAACTGTACTCACATTCAATGTCTATTCTATCTTAACAACTTCAGAAGATCAGATTAAGAACATATTCAAGTAACCATAATCATGTGATTACTCATGACATTATATAAGCAATTAATCTCACCTAAACAGATCAAACCACTTATCATAACATCAGATCAGTTAACATGATAGTCAAGAATTATCATCAATTTCAAACAAATTGCACAGATAGTTACTTAACCACCTATCAGTTAACTTCAAAACAGTAACATAATCAAAACGTATTCAATATGTGTAATCTCTAAGAAAATAATCAGTTATCACAGAGAGACACACATAGAAACAGTTAAGTCACATAGCATAGAACATACTCAGTAACATATTTAGCAACATATTCAGCAACATATTCAGCAATATATTCAACATGTGTGACCTCTTCTAAAATATTCATGTAGCACATAGAGGTACACAATTAAGCACACATCCTTAATCAGATTTCATCAGAGTTGATCATCCCCAGGGCTTTCAAAAGAAAGTTGAACATGGTTCTATCAAGTGATTTGGTGAATAGGTCTGCCAGATTATCACTTGTATCAACTCTTTGCATTTCAATCAAACCTTTTTCACTGCAATCTCTGATGAAGTGATGTCTGATTTCAATGTGCTTAGTCTTAGAATGTTGCACAGGATTCTTAACAGTAAAATATGCAGCAGTATTATCAATCAGAATAGGGGTGTTTAGAAAATTCAAACCATAGTCCAGCATCTGATTCTGAATCCAGAGAACTTATGCATAGCAGGCAGATGCAGCAACATATTCAGCTTCTGCAGTGGAGATTGACACTGTGGTCTGTTTCTTGCATTGCCATGACACTAACCTTTCACCCAAAAACTAGCATCCCCCTGATGTTGACTTTCTACTCATATTGCATCCATCATAATCACTGTCTGTATATGCAATCAGATCAAAGGATTGGTTCTTTGGATACCAAATCCCTAAGTCTGGTCTTCCCTTCAAATATCTGAATATTCTTTTCACATCATTCATGTGGGAGACTTTTGGATTTGATTGGAACCTTACACATGCACACACAACAAACATGATATCTGGTCTTGTTGCAGTCAGATACATCAGAGATCCAATCTTGGCTCTGTATTCATGTTCATCAACTGACTCCCCCTTTTCATCAGCTATCATCTTTGCTTTGGTGTCCATTGGAGTTGAAGCAGCCTTGTAATCTTGACAGTTGAACTTATTCAGAATGTCCTGCACATACTTAGCTTGGTGAATGAAGATTCCTTCATCCTTTTGTTGAACTTGCAGTCCCAGAAAAAAATTCATTTCACCCATGGAACTCATGCTGTACTTGGACTTCATCACCTCTTCAAACTCCAAACACATATTTTCATTTGTAGATCCAAAGATGATATCATCAAAATAGACTTGTAAAAGCAGCAAATCTGACCCTTTTCTTCTGTAGAAGAGTGTCTTGTCAATGGCTCCCCTACTGAAACCATTTTCAAGAAGATGAGTTGACAACTCATCATACCATGCTCTAGGAGCCTGATGCAATCCATAAAGGGCTTTGTTTAACTTATACACCCTGTTTGGATACAAAGGATCCTCAAAACCTGGTGGTTGAGCCACATACACTTCTTCATCAATCTTTCCATTAAGGAATGCAGATTTGACATCAAGCTGGAATACTTTTATGTTCTTTGAGGCAGCATATGCAAAAAAAATTCTTATGGCTTCCAGTCTTGCAACTGGTGCAAACACTTCCTCAAAGTCTATCCCTTCCTTTTGAAGACATCCCAGTGCTACAAGTCTAGCTTTGTTCTTAATCACCAAACCCCTTTCATCCCTTTTGTTTCTGAACACCCATTTGGTTCCAATTGCATATCTGTCATGTGGCTTGTCTACAAGATCCCATACATGTAAATCTCTAAACTGGGCCAATTCCTCTTGCATTGCCTCTACCCAACTATTGTCTTTTAAAGCTTGAGCAATATTCTTTGGTTCTAATTGGGATAGAAAGCAAGAGTACAGACAGATGTTTGCTTTCTCAGAATGACTTCTTGTTACTCTTTCATGCAAGTCACCAATGATATTTTCAGCAGGATGATTCTTTTCAACAGTAGGAGTTTGTATTATCATATTTGTAGACAAATTTGTGTCAAGATTTGTTTCATTGATTTCAGGTTCTTCAATGATCAAATCAGCTTCTGCATCATGAAACTCTGGTGCTTCATCATTGGTTTGTCCTGAAGTAGATGCACCATTGTTTCCCAGATTCAAACTTTGAAATAAGTCTTGAAATCTTGCTGTTGTTGCAGCTTCTTCATCATTTGATTTGTTGCCTGTGACACTCCCATTTTGAACATGATCATTTTGTTCATTAGAACTATCTTGACTTGTCATCTCCTGATCTTGTTCAATGTCTTTGCTTGAGGAGCTCTTCACAAAAGTGTATTCCTTTTCTTTTCTAGCAACCTTTTTCCACAATTCTTCCAAGTCCAGTTCTTTCTTCTTATTTTCTTCAAGTACACTGGTCTTGTAGAATGTATCATCAAAGTCTTCAGAATAAATGTTGAATGACTTTATTAACTTTTCATGATCAAACAGCCATGTTGCACCACTGACTGTGTTGAATTGATTCTCATTAAAAATAATGTTAGATGACTCTATCACACTCATGTGATCTTTCACATAAACTCTGTATGCCTTTGAGTGAGTAGAATATCCAACAAAGAAACAATCTAGTGACTTAGTTTGAAACTTGTTCAAATAGTCTCTAGTGTTCAATAAAAAACATTTGCAGCCAAAGGGCTTGAAGAACTTGATGTAAGGCTTTCTATTGTTGAAAATCTCATAAGGAGTTTTATCAAGCCTTTTGTTCACAAGCACTCTGTTCTGAACATAACAAGCAGTGTTGATTGCTTCAGCCCAGAATGTGACAGGTAAGTTAGCATCAGCCAACATGGTTCTTGCAGCTTCTATTAGTATTCTGTTTCTCCTTTCTGCAACACCATTTTGTTCAGGAGTTCTTGGAGCTGAAAATTGTTGCATTATTCCATTCAGAACACAAAATTCTTCCATAACTCCATTCTTGAACTCAGTACCATTGTCACTTCTTATCATCTTCACTTTCTTATTCAGTTTGTTTTCAATCATTGAAACACAACCCTTAATCAACTCAGCAGTCTCATATTTGGTACTTAGGAAAAAAACCTAAGTATATCTTGAATAGTCATCAATGATCACCAAACAGTATCTCTTCTTTCCAATACTTGGTACACTCACAGGACCAAAAAGATCCATGTGGAGTAACTCAAGAGGTTGATCAATTGAATTGATGAGCTTTGTCTTATGAGTAGACTTGTGTTGTTTTCCCTTCTGACATGAGTCACAATGATCATCTAACTTAAATTCTCTTGTAGGTAAACCAATCACATGTTCACCCTTGACCAATCTATTCATATTCTTCAAGTTCACATGACAGAACTTCCTATGCCACAATTTAGATTCATTTTCAGTGGCTTTGGAAACAAAACATGCACCACCTCTTGAAATAGCATCTTTCATATTCAACTCATACAAGTTGCCATTTCTTGGTGCCATCATCATAATCATTTCAGGTGGGATCACAAACTCAGGTTTTAAGATGAAACAATGAGAATCATCAAAACAGACTTTGTAACCCTTATCACACATTTGAGATATACTCAACAAATTGTATTGTAGTCCCTCAACATGAAAGACATTGTCAAAAGACACCTTCCCATTTGTCAATATCCCTTTACCCACAATCTTTCCACCATTTTCATCACTCCCAAAGGCAACTGGACCCTCATATTTCTCTACATAATTCACAAGTGACCTCTTGTCACAAGTCATGTGCCTAGAACAACCACTATCCATGTACCATATATCATTCAATGGAGTGGCCTGTTCCTGCACAAAGAGAGATTTGATTAGTTCAGTGATGAGATGCAAGCTTCATCAACTTGCAACTTATCAGTGTCAATTTCAGTGGCAGCTTGGGAAGTGAGTGTAGTAGGTTCAGGATCTTCATGAGTGATCTCCAGATTATCAGACTTGTCAGTTTCATATCCACACTCTCTTGGTATCTTGACAAGTGAAGCTGAATTGTCAAGTTCAATTGAGGCAGTTATCTTTTCTTGTAAGACATAGTCCTTAGTTTCTGAGAAGTCTCTTACATCAGTCACAACTTCAACTTTAGCTTCAGTTCTAGGTTTCCATGTGAAACCTTGTGGTTCATATCCATGTTTTAACAAGAACTTCTCATCACCAGTGAGTACAGCTGGTTTCTTTCTTTGATATATAGTTTTTCTTCTTGATTTCTCACTGCCTGATGATTCTTGTGACTCATCAGACTTGACTGAATGAGTATTTTTGGTAAATTTCAATGACTGGTTCTCCATTATCACCTGCTTTTGCTTCTGAGGTGATTTACTTCTTCTCACATTCTCAGTCATTTGCTTCTTCTTCTTTGTCTCAGCCTTCACTTCAACTCTTGTCTCTATGCTATTCACATTTCCCTTTCCCAAATACATGGCATACTTCTCTTTGTACAAAACAAAGTCTTGACCAAACTTTGTTCAATTTGGGACATGAAATGGCTGAAACTTGAGTCTCTCATTACATGAATCAGTATGGTGTCCATATTCATCACACTTTCTACACCACACCTTTCTTTTGAACATCTCATGTTCTTTTGGTCTCCTGAATCTTTCACTTGGTTTGGGCTCTCTTATACCAATTGTCTTTTTGTTTTTCAGATTGTCAAAATCAATTGAGAATGGAACAAACTCAGCCATTCTGATGTCATTTCTTTCCACATTCCCTTTAACAAAGACAACCCTTTTCAAATTCAGTGGTTGATCATCTTCATTCTCTCTATATCTTGACTTCCTTCTTTCATATTCCTCAATAGTTTCTACCTCACCCACATCAAAGTCTTCAACACTTGAAAAGATAGGATAAATAGGAGTAATATATTCTATATACATTTCTTCCTTATTTACCTTTTTTTTCTTGTTCTTTTCTAATTTTTCCAAAAACTTTTTGCTTGGAGGTCTGACAGCATTGTAACACACATTCTTCTTTTCACCAATGTCAAAAGAAACATGTTCTCTTTTCATTTGCTCATTCATTCTTTTCATTTTATGTGTAACTGGAGGATACTTTGGAAGTTGATCAACAGATTTAGGCTTTCTATATTTTCTTCCTTTTTCAGCAGCTTGAATTTCCTTTTCAGTAATTTGATCACTCAAATCACTCAGATCATCTTGATCCAACTCATCTGAATCAAAGTCATCTTCAGAGACTTGAACTCCAATTGACTTTTCTTGCTTTAGTTCTTTCTTCATAACAAATTCACCATCTTCACTCACCTCAACATTCTTGTACAAATCTGCAACATCTTCTTTGTCTTGAAACACATCTTTGAATTGTTGTAGATAAGCACTTCTCTTCTCTTTGTCAACTTTAGGCATAAAGTTGTTGTTGAATGGTGGTGGAACAGCCTTGTACTTTTCATCTTCTTTTACTTTATTCAGAATTCCACAAATGTTTCCAGTTGAAACTAAGTTCTTTAGGAATTCATTTTCAGTTTGCAGCTTTGTATTCAGCACCTTTTCATCAATCACCATCTTCTTCAACCCACTAATCTCAGTTGTGAATCTTGTCTGAGCTCTATAGCTATTCATGCAATCCTCTTCCAAACTTTTCATTCTTTCCTCACTAACAATCTCACTTGCCTCATAAGCATTGATAATGCTTTGCTTCTTAAAACACTCACTTTCCAGCTTACCAATCTTTTCTTTTAATTCATTGACAAGTTTAGGTAAATCAGCATTAGGATCAGAATGTACCTTAGATGAAGATGCAGAGTCTATGGCCATGAATGCCACATTGGCTCTTCTGATATCATCTGCTATATCTTCCTCATGGTTACTCCAGTCAAAGCTTCCCTCATGCTGAGTAGTTACTGCCACATTGCCTTGATTTCTTGGTTGATTTTGGTTTGCTGGAATGTTGTTAGTTGCAGGGTTTTGAACAGCTTGATTCTGATTGTTGTTCATTTGATATACTTGATTCTGATTCATACCCTGCTGGTTGTTCATCTGAGGCTGATAGTGGTTGTTAAAATTGGGATTGAAGTTGTTGTTTGGATGGAAGTTGTTGTTGTTGGGATTGAAGCCTTGGTTATTGTTGAACTTCTGCTGGTTGTTGTTTCTATGCACATTCTGCTGATATTGTTGTTGGTTTCTAGGCTGTTGACAGTTGTAGCAGATAGCCTTGGACTTGTCAAATCCTATTCTCTCATTTGGACCAGAAACTAGTGATCTACCAGTTCTATTGAACAGTCTCTTGCTTCTTAATGCCAACATTGCAGCTTGCCATTTGAGATCCATGTCTTCAAGGTCATCAGCATCTATTTGTTCCAAATCATCCTGCACTACACTTGTGTGAATCAAGTTTTTGGCCATAAATGCATTGTAGGATTCAGTGAACATAGACATTAGGGCTTGTGCATCACTCCCTTGAGTATGCCCTGCACCAGCACTTTGAGCATTTCCATTTCCCACAGAGGCTGAATCCTCATCAATCAATTGAACATTAAACCTCTGTTGACCACCTTGACTGCTTGAACCACCTCCAATGAATGACCTAGGAGTCTCATTGTTGTGATCACTTGGTTCTTCAATGATAGGAATTTGTTGTTGATTCTTTGTTGTAAGATTCCCCATTGGAGCAATTAAAGCATTTGACACATTGAAACTTGGTTTATCTTCCTTGATCATTTCATTCTCAATCATTTCAAGTTCAGCAGCTTGAAGAAAACATACTACATCATCCAATTTCAATTCATTGAAATTTTGCTTTTGAAGGATGAATTTGCAAGCAGTATACCATTCTTTTGGCATTGAGTTGAGCAACTTTGTATTCAAATCAAAGTAAGTCATTACATAGTCAGTTGTTCTCAACTCATTCACAATACTCAGAAAACGTTCTAGTATTGATTTCAACATTTCTCCATCTTTATACTTGAACCTTTCCAACTGTTGCTTCAATCTTTGCTTCTTAATGTTCTTCAATTCAGTGTTCCCTTCATACATCTCAAGGATTGCATCATACATTGCCTTAGCACTTTGATGATGTGCAACCTTTGTGAGGATTTCCCAAGACAGACCAAGTTTGAGCATAGCCAATGCTCTGTCATCAACTTTTCTCATTCTCTCTCTGACAGCAGCAATAGCATTTGCATTAGCACCTTCTTTAACGGTAGCTTGTGGACCATTCTTCATAGAATTCCACATATCCACATCATTATAACAAACGACAGCCTTAAAAAGCACTTTCCACTTGGTAAAGTTCTCCTGACCATACAATCTAGGTATCTTATTAGTAGACACCTCTTGTTCCTCATATCCAGACATTTTATTAAAATAAAAGTTAAGTTCTTATCAAAAATAGAGTAAAACAATCAGATCTGAGAATAAATTCTTAGATTTGAGGTGTCTGATATGAATAGCACATGATTCAACAATAAAAATCAAAGCTTTAAGTGAAATAAGGAAAAAAAACAACTAAAATTTGTAGATCTGGAAGAAAAATGAAGAACAGAGCTTCTGACGTCACAAATCAATCGAACAGTGCTCTGCTTACGTCATTCTTCTTCAAAACTTAATCAGCAACAATCTTTCTAAAAATAGCAGCAACAAGCTCTGATACCACTTGTCAGGTCCCGAATTCTTTAATGTATGGTCGATTCGGATCGGATCTTAATCAATCATGTCATAACTCACACAAAATTAATCGTGTTAACAAGCGAGTTAATGACGGGTTACTATTTTTAGAAAGATGACCGTTTGTTAAAGGCGGAATCAATAACAAACATACGGTTGCAATGAATATTCAAAATACGAAGACACACGAAGGATTCACTCAAAGATTTCAATTTATATAACATTAATCATACAAAAGGATAATCGATTAGGGTTTAGGAGGAATCCTAGGATAGCCGTCACTCACAAAATATTCTCTCAATTAATGTGTCGGTCTTATCCGTATTTTCGTCTCTCTTGTGTCTGTTTATCTTTGGCAGCGTGCCCTAATTATTCTATTTATAGGCCTGCCAACCTAAGACAGCTGTCATTCCTTCTAGAAACCCTATCCGATAGTACATATTCAATTTACATATTCAAAAATATACTAAGTGTAAAACAAGTCTTCCGGGTAGGCTTTTCATTAAACTTCAGTCTCCGAGTACGCAGTGTACTCGGCCCTCCTTCAGACTTGGTAAACATAGAAGTGTACTCGGAATCAGTTTCCGGGTAGACTTTACTTAAAGAATATTTTACCAAGTAAAATATTCACCGAGTAGACTTCAATCTTCTTGGACTTATCAAACTTTGCTCGAAAAATCCTTACGAGCAACCTTGTTCTTCTATGATCCTGTTCGGCTCATTGTCAGTTGAACAACTTATTGATAAGGCGTACTCGGGAGTACATACCTTACTTGAGCAGAACCTTACTCGAGATAACTTAAAGATATTCTATTAACTCATCAAGTATACTCGGACCATAATTATTAAAGAATACCTTGCCCGGTCTTCCAATTACTTGGCTTCTTGGACTTGGTGACCATACCTTACTCGGAAGAGTAAAATACATGGTCTTGAAGAACAACCCTGCTTGACAAAGCGAACCTTACTCGGATATGCCAAATTAATGAACCTTACTCGGAAATCACCAAAAAGCATACCTTGCTCGGATATCCACTTAAGAAGACTATTTGAAATAAACCTTGCTCGGAAGGTAAAATCTCATACTCGGCTAAGTAAAAGCTTACTCGAAGGTCCAAGGTGTGCTCGGATTCAATACTTAGCAGTTTCTGAGGAGGTTGAGAAGATTCCAATCTTCCAAATTCTTCGTTCAGGTCAAATCTCCTCATTTGGGTCAAATTCTTGACCCAACATATTTTACTTTAAATATTATTATATAATAGTAGTGATGATGATACTAGTAATAATAATATTACTAATATCAATAATAATAAAAAAATATTAATAATAATCATATTGATAATTACCGTAATTATAATAATGATGGTGATGGTGATGGTACTAATAACAATAGTAGTAGTAATATTAATAATGATGGTAATATTAATAACTTTAGCAATAGTAGTAGTAGTAGTGGTGGTGGTGGTGGTGGTGGTGGTGGTAGTGGTAGTGGTAGTGGTAGTGGTAGTGGTAGTGGTAGTGGTAGTGGTAGTGGTAGTGGTAGTGGTAGTGGTAGTAGTAGTAGTAGTAGTAGTAGTAGTAGTAGTAGTAGTAGTAGTAGTAGAGGTAATAAATTCTTTGTAAAGAAAATCAATTTGACTAAAGATTAAAATAACTAAGGACTTGAGATTTGGTACGAGGTGTTAGTAAAAGAAATAAAATGTAGAAAAAT
The DNA here is from genome assembly GCF_021521415.1 of Bidens hawaiensis. Classification (NCBI taxonomy): domain Eukaryota; kingdom Viridiplantae; phylum Streptophyta; class Magnoliopsida; order Asterales; family Asteraceae; genus Bidens; species Bidens hawaiensis. The sequence continues at coordinate 260,035 of NW_027494828.1, forward strand.
ATGCAAAAGTAATGTAGACGAGTTTGATGAGTTTTGTAAAAGTCAAAGTATTGAAACCGAAAAATCGTATAAGGTCGACAAAGGATGCGGGGTTAGGGTATTGCATGGCGGAAACAAGTTAGGCCTTCCAAAGTATGGCGAATGTGCTAAGGTCACCACAATGTTAGTAGGCTTGAAGCATGAGGTTAAACATGTGATTGAGACAAATGGTTATGTATATTTCTTGCAGATGGGTGAGTGGTGTTGAGTTTGGGTAGGTCTTAGAAATATGTGGTAATTGAATCTATCACAAATTGAAGTATATCAACGTTTCAAGGAAATAAAGCGGTGGATTTGCACATACTATACAAAAAATGTGTTTCTGTGCGAGGCTCTTTGGTTGGGTTTGGTTTGCATTTCCAAGAATGGTGCCGGGTTTGAATTTTAATTTACTATAGCGATGAAGGTGGGTGCGGTCAAACGTGGGGTGATCGGGATCGCAGAGGCCATTTACTTGATAACTTGGATTGTCATTTCGCGAGTTGAGTGTGACAACTAGGAAAACAAGGAAGCATGATACGAAACGTGAAAAACTCGCGTGACTTGTGACGTAAGTATGAAAATGACTAATATATACATGTAAAGAAAAGAAATCGCATGAAACAAATTTGAAATCGAAATTGGAATTCCCATGAAATGTCATGAATTTTCACCTTTCAATAAACGAAAACCTCATAAATTATTGAATAATCATATGGAAAAAATATTAAACTTACCATAAATAATGAAATCGAATTGAAAATCGAATGTTCATAAACCACAATGACTTTTTAAATTTTCACTTCTAAAACATAAGGGTAAATGAATATGGAAATAAGTTAATCGAATTGAAATTCGACCATTCATATATCACCATGTCCTTTCGAATTTTCAATTATAAAACGTAGTAGCAAATGAATAAAATAATATATTAATCAAATCGAAATTCAACCATTTATATATCACCATAACTTTTTGAATTTTTAATTCTAAAACATATTAGTAAAATGAAAAAGGAATCGTTTGAAATTCGGTTATTACTTTGCAAACTTTTAAAAGTTTAAGCCGTAAATGAGCGTATAAATAAAGAAAACGTGTCACAAATTTTAAAAAAAAAGAACTTAACTATTCTCGTAAAAAATGCGTAATTAAATCGAACCGAAAGTTGGGTATCCGTGTACAGACTTCCAGTTAAAACACATTGTAAAACATAGAGGAGTGCAACCATATTCTTTTCACAAAGAGAACGTGGTCGTGTTTGAAAACTTAAAGTTGTGATTCATATGGCGTTGAAAGTGGTATGCTTTGGCTTAATAGATTTCATGCTCTTTTCTAACTCTCCAGGTAAGCAACCGAGTCCCGCGTCTGATTGGGATTTATACGCATTGCTTATCCTTAGGTTTCAATAACCTTGGTGTCAAGAGTTTCGGAAAACAGGCGCGTCCCCCTTACAGTTACTACATACCCGCCATAAAGAACCATCTTTAAGAAGAATAAATATCGGAAAACCACAATGAAAATCAATAATTGAAAATGTTGAAAAAATCTTTATTTTTAGGCATAAGCCTTGGACTTGTGTGTGCTTGTGTAATTGAAGTAATTGAAACATCAGTATAATAGTAACAACTAAGTGCTTTGAACAATCACATAAGGCCCAAACAATTTCTAATTATGCAACCTAAGCAATTAAGCAAATAAACTATAACTAACTAGAACATTACGTCTAATGTCCTATCTTACAGTCACGGCTCTGATACCAATCTGTAACACCCCGGCTAAAGCAGAATACGCCTGAGTGTGACGTACAGATTGCCCAAAACACATGTGACACTATTAAGTGACACTATTATCATTAATTAATTTAAACGTCAAGTACATAAGTTTGTAACAAGAAATATAAGGGAAATACAAGAACAATTAACAACTTTTCTATTTATTAATATAACCTAAGTTCTAGTGTCCTTGTCACGACAGCATTCTCTAAATAAGGTACCTGTAGCATATATATAAAATAAAGTCTACTAATTGAATAGTTGGTGAGCTCACACAAGTTTTGATACAAGTATATAAAAACCATATAATTCCATGAATAAGTGTAAATGTGCAAGTAAGGTCCTTTCCAGTTGGGATTGTGCACCAACGTACTCGGATAATAGCGCAAGTAAGTGTCTTTTCGGTTGGTAAAAACCAACATACTCGGATCGGGGGTCCCTATTCCACTCATAACATCGAGGTCCTAAGTGCATAGGGGGCGTATGATCATACTTAATGAGGAAACCATGAGCAAGTAAGCAAGTAAACACACAAGTCCATGTAACGAATTGTAGTTTGTAATAATAAATACCGAAATTGAATTGTTGATAGGATATATATGCTACCCCCAAAATAGTTAAAAAAAGGGCAAAAAGGGGTGTGAGAAACTCACTTTGATGTTGAAGACAAACTTGAAATAAAACCGAAAGTACATAAATGAAATCGAAGCAATTGAACGTCACGAACTAGAATTAAAAAGGAAATACAAAATTTAAAGACTAACTATTGGGATTATAAAAGTTAAATAATATTAGTTTTAGGAATGAGACATTAATTTTAATATATATATTTCATTAACCTATGGCAAATGGGGACTTGGGGATTTGTAATGAGTTTAACAAAAATGAATAAAGTTTATATAAATCATTTGATGCTTATTAGTTGAAGAATGATTTGTAAATAAATAATTATAAATTATTAATATAAGATTAAATAACAATATTAATAAAAATTTATGATTAAACAATTTATGCTTATTCTAGTAACATAATTAATTAATTTACTAATTAATTAACTTAAATGTTTTGCATGAAATTCTTTTAAAGAAATTATAAATATTAGTTTATGTTGAAATAAAATAAACAATAATTAATTTACTAAATTATTAATTTAAGATATAAAGTATGCTATATCTATTGTAAAATATTTTAAATAAAAGAAATTTTTATAAATCATTATATTTAAAAGAAAGTATATAAGTTTATGATGATCAACAAATCAAAATATTTAGATAAATATATATTCATGATTGTTCTTGCCCAATAACTAGGTTTGATCCTAGATTTAGAAAAATCAAAGAGTTTATTTTGGATATCCATGATTAAAATGATTCTTAAGACCAAAATGTAAAATTATTATGATAAAAGTAACATGATCATGAAGAACAAATTATGAACATTCAACATTAAATCCAAAAAAAAACTATAAAATGCATGGAATCATAAAACTTACTTGTTAGTGCTTTCAATCTTAAGAAAATAATGAATTGAGGTGTGAAAATAATGGAGGATTTGTCCTCCTTTTATAGTGAAGATATGAAGTGGTTATGTCTTATGGGATTTATGAAAATTAATCATATTTAATATAATTAAAAACAAAAATTAAAATGGTTTAAAAGGTTTTCAAAGTGTTGTAACTCTTTTAGTAAATTTTATTTAATTAAAACATTAATTGCTTTATTTTTATTAGTTAATAAAAAAATAACATACGAAAAAGATGGTAATAATAATAATCCAAGATTTATTCTAATGATTTGCATGGAAAAAGTTCATGAATAAATAATCTTTAAATTAGTATGCAATACTACAAGGATGGTAAAAAGTATATTTGCATAGAAATGATCACATAAAATACATTAATGAAAATTGAGATTAATTAATAATATTACAAAAATATATAAAATTAAATAAAAACAAAAACCGAAAATTTAAAATGAGTCGAGTTTTCGGGTTTGAAAAATAACGAATGTTACAATTGGTTTTAAATTGGGATAAATTTTAGAATTACCGAATAGAGTAAAAGTCAAATTTTACTGTATATATATAATCGGGACAAAAAGTTGAACCTTTTCATCTCTCATGAGACTTAGTTTTAAATAACCTATTAAAAATAAGTTTGTCGCGATATCACTAACCAATTTTAAGTTAATAGGTAAACTATTAAGTTATAAGGTTTTGGAAAATCAAATTTAGTTTAATTTTGCAAAAACTCAATTGGTTAGTTTAAAAATTTATTTTAATATAATTGGTATTAGGTGGGTGGTATTATAACCTATTATAATAAAGCAAGCAACCACAATAGCAAATAAGAATATGTAAATCTTAAATGGCCAATAGGTGACTGGTCTTGCTAGAGCCTATTAGCAAGACCAATCGGGTCAAGGGGTCACAACACAAACAACCACAAGGATGGACTCTTGGTGCATCCGGTCATCTTTGCTAACTCCCACTGACTTCAAGAACTCCATGAGCTCGCCCTCGGTTTTCCTTCGGGTTTTCTTCATTACAATATTAAAAATACATATAATGAAAAACCAAACCCTATCTATTACAATTTTGAACCATCAAAGTGGCCAAAAACCAGATAATAAAACCGAAAAATAAAATACAACTTGGAACCATCCATATGGCCAAAATCAAACAACCAATCACACAAGGTCGGGCCAGATTTACATATTCAATAAAAATAAAATTGAGCAATAATCTAGTCAAATAAAATAAATAAAAATTGACCAAACCAAGATTGCTCAAAAACATATCTAGATCAAAAACTTCAACTAGCTTGAAGTTTATGATGTAGATCCGGTGAAAAGACCGGATTCGACATGTATGTTGTAACCAAGACTCTGATACAACTGTTAGGATCCAGTGGTGATCAGTTAAAGGTTTAACATTTAAACCCGGGTTTTTACAGTTTATATTACCCGACCCGCTTTCATATTCAGGAAATTTATCCAAGAAAATATCGTGTTATTCGAGATAATATTATTTAATGAATATTTGTTATTTTATTAATATATATAAATTAACTTTGAAATATATACAATATACACCCTTAACAATACTTTTATTTCCTTTCGTATCCATACCTAAACTACAGGGGCTAAAGAGCAAATTCTGTAAAAATATTATATTAGGATATTACCCAAATCCATTTACCCGTATTCGCGTCCCAAACCCGCAACCGAAGACCCGTTTCATTTCTTGAGCCGTAATTGTCATAGTAAATTTGGAATTTGTTTAGGAAATAACTAACTTGATCTTTAGCGATCTCCACCGACTAGTTAATTAGGTTATATCAATCAGTTTTGATGCGTAATGCCTAATAGACTAACCCATCCATACTCGTTAATCAATCCATAACCAAACGACCTTCATAATTCAATTAAACGTATCCACACCATTCCCTTATCATCGCGAAGCCAAGCCCAAACCCTAATTGAAGTATAATCACCTGCAGATCGCGTTTCAACTTGCGTTTCTGGGCCGTCATGGTGGTATGTCGTTCACTATCAATTATGACTTGTATCTGGTAATTAAATCATTCATCAAACTCGTTTCAGTTCATACAACATTTACCCTAACTTAATTTGATGTATGTTATTTAAGGTTTATAAAATCAATACTAATTAATATTAACTATTAAATAAACATTATTTATGTGTGGATTATAAGTGTATTTTAATTATAATGAATCATCGTTATTTTATTTGAACCCCACACCATTATTGGAGTTTCCTTGTCGTTGCACATCTTTATAAATTTGTTTATATTAAGTTTATATATAAAAATATATATCATATATTTCTTTAAAAGTTGTAACAATCGTATATTAAACGTAATAATTCTATTTATAAAAATTAAATTTTCGCTAAATAGTCCAAGATGTATATTGTATGATAAATATATATATTAACGATTTGTCACACCCCGGTCGTAATTGGCGGAAAAACCGAGGCGTGGCGACGGGGTCGTGATTGATTGAGCACAATAGATTTAAAAGTCTAAATGCATAAACTTAAAACATGTCAACATTTCAACAATTCAACAGGTAGCAAATTCGTTCAATTACAACAGATAATGCTAACATCAATCCTAAATGTCTTCCATCTAAGGCCTCTATCAGCTATTTGCTACTTCCTGCTTCATTTCCTAAAAACATATAACAAAAACGTCAACTACATAAAGTAGATGAGTGAATTCATAGGTTTAAGGAAAAAGGGATTATACACAAGCATACTAGACTAAGTTGTAGGGGTTTATATATAGGGGGTACCATCGGCTAACCCACCACTCCTACAACTTATCCTACCATGCTTGGGTATAAATCCCGGTTTTAAAAAGGTTTGTAAGACAAGACAAGCGTACCAGACTAGGTTGTAGGGGTTTATATATAGGGTGTACCATCGGCTAACCCACCACTCCTACAACCTACTCTGCTAGGCTTGTTTATATTTGTAAATCCAAGGTATAGAGATAGGTTAACTAATAATGTAGTGATAAGCCCTACACAAGCATACTAGACTAAGTTGTAGGGGTTTATATATATAGGGTGTACCATCGGCTAACCCACCACTCCTACAACTTATCCTACCATGCTTGGGTATGCTTATCAACTCAACCAAGACTGCAAGAGTTATGTATAATGATCCCAAGTATTATTCCCATGCATACAGGTGTAATGATATCATGGATATATGTATAAAGATACCAAAGAATCATATGTCACCATGTCTTGATGATAATGATGATAATGCATAATGATCACACGAGACCTGACATCAACCCACACAAGACCACACGATGCTACTTGATTTCCATGATGGTAACCCAAATCGATCACTTTGGATACCATGAGAGAATTCTAAGGCGTCCACTTTAGTATCTCTTGGATTCCTAATCGATCACTTAGGAAATCCTTCGGATTCTTAATCGAACACTTAAGAACCCCATAGGTCACGTGTATTCTAAATCGAACACTTTAGAATCCCACATCTAGTGACGGCCTGTCTACCAATCGACCACTTGGAGACCAAACATATGCACTAGTGTGACCTAGACTGCCTATGTTCACACGACCACTAGACTGTCCAATGAATGATGTGTTTTCATGATAATGTATAACGGGCACATGACTTTGATTTCCAAACGTCCATTGTTCCCTAAGCGATCAATGATTCCCATGTTTACTCCTGAATAACTGATTAGACATACACAACTTCCGAGAAAGTTAAGGTATGAGTAACCTGCCATGATTACTTGTTTCCCCAATGTTCATTGTTTGCAAAAGATTTGCCAAGAATGTCTATGATAAAGAATGTTTGAATAAATGAGTTTTGTCAAAACGTGTACAGTTACCATGTTTCCACCCCAATGATTTGAAAAGCTTAAAAGAAAAAAAAAAGGGGCTATGAACTCACCTTGTTGGCTAAGTATGGTTGCTAGGGTGGTCGAGTGCTGCCAAACGTCGATCCTCTAAGTCTAGACAAGGACATAATAGGTTAACAACACGCTTTAAGTCTAAGAGTATAAGCCTACGCGACCTCGAGCAAAAACCAAGATTTAAAGTTGAAAACAAGCTGATTCTGGCACATTCGGTCGAATAAGGGCAGGTTCGATCGAATCAGCTACTTGTTCGGTCGAATATGGTACTGGTTCGGTCAAAGGGGCTGGGAAGAACACGTTCAGTCGATTGAGGACTCGTTCGGTCGAGTAGGATGTACATTCGGTCGAATACAATCGTATTCGGTCGAATGTGTATTCTGATTCGGTTAGTCTGTTCGTTGGCCCACTGGTTCGACCGAATGGTCTCTTGTTCGACCGAATAGGAGATGGTTCGACCGAATAGGGGTCTATTCGACTCCTTCAAGCCGGATGACGGAGAAACCTACGGGATTTTGACGATTTTCATGATTTTTCGCCCAAAATCAATGTTTTATACATGGAAATGCTCGGAATCCATAGGGCTATTGATTCCTAACGTTTATAACAACAAAAGTATGCTTTTTGACACCAAAAATGACGATTTTTGACCAAGAACACACTTGAAACATAAGTTGGGGTTTTTGCTCGATTCGGGGCCGGATTTGATGATAAAAACGTATGATTTTCAAGAAGATCTTACCCAAAACAACAATAAACAGATTGGTGAACTCGAATTTTGGATTGAACAACTTTCTCTCACTGCTCTCTCTCTAGAATTGGGGTGTTTGGGTGTGGGTGTGGAAGAGATGAAAGAAAATGGTGGAGTTTGTTCTTGCACTACGCTTATATACTCGGTTCTATCGGGTTCGGGTTTCGGTTACCTACGGGTCAAGGCTAGCTGAGTTCATAAGTTTTAACGAGCTAGAACTTTTCAGTAAAAATTTTATAAAAATCATTTTTCAAGTAATCGCTTGAAATATTTTTAAATAAAAACCTTTTATTTTTCGAAAACACAAAATTAATATTTTTCAAACATAAAAGTTCTTTTTATGAAATAAACATTTTTAGCTGAAATAAACAGATTTTCCAATGATATGGATTCCGAACTTATCGTCCAGAACCCAAAGTGTATAGTTTCCGATGATTTCTTGATTTTAGTTTACCAGTCAAATTCCAGGGCGTTACATCCTCCCCAACTTAGAGGAATTTCGTCCCGAAATTTAGATTTTTAGTATACTTGATGCAACGATGATTAAGATTACATGATCCCATGATGACCACTATGCGCCACTACTTCTAATATTCGTCTCAGATACCACCCAAATCAAGCTGAAGGGGCTTATATATAGGGTGTACCGGCGGCTAACCCACCACTCCTTCAACCTTACTTGAGTGTCTCCTTCGACTCCTATTAGGTTAATGACACACAGGACGACACACTATTTTCCACTACAAGGCATCACCCTCAAGCTTTACATCAGACATATTCATTTCGGATTGAAGGGGTTTATATATAGGGTGTACCAGCGGCTAACCCACCACTCCTTCAATCTTCTGTGAATAATTCCCTCAATAATTCTTGAATTTAATGTCTCACAGCTGCCACGCTAACTATAAGTCCTAATTCCAAGTTTCGCTTCAGACATATTCAACTCGTGCTGAAGGGGTTTATATATAGGGTGTACCAGCGGCTAACCCACCACTCCTTCAACCTTTGTCGAATAATTCCCTACACGAACCTTGAGTTCACGACTCCTAGTTGCACAATAGCATATTGCTTATACACGTATACACCTGTGACCTTGATGCAATTATATTCCGGACTATAATTACGAGCTCACCTTGTATCAATGTATAAACTCTATTGCGTGCGGCTAGAAAATTTGACACGACACCACACACATACACACAACCATGCTCCATGAATGCTAGAATGATGACAAATTTTGGCTTAAATGATGTATAAATTCCCCAAGGTTTATATGATTGAGTAGATATGACTTGTGCTTTCCAGCATGAGCCCTGAGTAGCCAAAATTTGTGGATGCAAATAAAAGAATACTTATAAGCATAACAAGGCAACATGATATTCATTGAATAACACAGTTATTTGATACATGCTGCAGATTTATATTGACTTCTAGACAATTAGATTACAAGAATATAGACTAAGAGAACAGATGAGGGTATTTCTCCTTCATCTGATCTTCGCGTTCCCATGTAAACTCGGGTCCGCGTTTGTTATTACATCGAACTTTCACAAGCGGTATGCGGCTACGCTTGGTCTTCTTGACCTCGCGATCCATGATCTCGACGGGTTCTTCAACGAAAAGCAGATTGTCGCTAATTCGAACCTCGTCGACGGGAATGTGAAGGGCCTCGTCAACAAGACACTTCTTTAATTGCGAAACATGAAAAACGTTGTGAACTCTACTGAGTTCCGGTGGCAGCTCAAGACGATAGGCAACTGGTCCGATCCTTTCAAGGATTTTGAATGGTCCAACATACCTAGGAGCGAACTTTCCCTTCTTCCCGAAACGGACTATGCCCTTCCAGGGGGAAACTTTCAGCATGACTCGGTCACCAACTTGAAACTCGAGTGGCTTGCGTCGTTTGTCGGCGTAGTACTTATGCCGGCAACGAGCGTCTTTGAGTCGCTGTTGAATGAAAGCAATTTGATCGGTTGTCTCCTGTATTAGTTCGGGGCCGATGATCTGTGAATCCCCGGTCTCGGACCAACACAAGGGAGAGCGACACTTGCGGCCGTAAAGAGCTTCAAACGGCGCGCATTTAATGGTAGCGTGGTAACTATTGTTGTAAGAAAATTCTGCCAGTGGCAGATGAGCTTCCCAACTACTACCGAAATCGAGGATACAAGCTCTCAACATGTCTTCTAGGGTTTGTATGGTCTTCTCGCTCTGCCCATCAGTTTCTGGATGATAGGAAGAGCTAAGCTTCACACTTGTCCCAAAGGCCTTTTGCAAAGATTTCCAGAACCTGGAAGAAAAACTGCTGTCACGATCAGACGTGATGCCCTTAGGCACACCGTGACGGGAAACGATCTCACGAATGTATACCCGCGCCAACTTTTCCGTAGTGTAGTCTTCACGAACCGGGATAAAGTGTACGGATTTTGTTAGAATGTCCACAATAACCCAAATTGAGTCATGACCGCTAGGCGTCCGTGGTAGCTTGGTGATGAAATCCATAGCTAACTCTTCCCACTTCCACTGAGGAATAATAGGTTGTTGAAGTAGCCCAGACGGCCTTTGATGCTCTGTCTTGACTCGCGAACAAGTCAAACATCTCATCACGTACGAAGCGATATCTTTCTTCATCCCGGGCCACCAATAATGGGGTTTAAGATCTTGATACATCTTGTTGCTGCCTGGATGAATCGAGTATCTGGACTTGTGGGCTTCATTTAGAATAAGCGTCCGAAGAGGCTCAGAGTTCGGGATCCACGCTCGGTCAAGAAAATAGAGGATGCCGTCTGACTTGGTTTCGAATTTCTCCTCGGCTCCACATGACAAAACGCCCTTGAGATCACCATTCACAAGCGCTTGATTCTGAGCTTCACGAATTAAGGAATGAAGGTTGGATTGAATCCAAATAGAGTACAGCTGGGTCCTTTCTTTACGACTCAATGCGTCAGCCACCACATTAGCCTTTCCCGGGTGGTAGCGAATTTCACAATCGTAATCGCTGAGAAGTTCGACCCAGCGTCGCTGCCTCATGTTCAACTCTTTCTGATTGTGGATGTGTTGTAAGCTCTTGTGATCGGTAAAAATGACACACTTTGTACCGTACAGGTAATGTCTCCAGATTTTTAGGGCAAACACCACTGCACCCAGCTCCAGGTCATGTGTGGCGTAGTTCTTCTCGTGCACCTTGAGTTGTCGAGAAGCGTAAGCGATGACCTTCCCTCGTTGCATTAAAACGCAACCGAGGCCCTGATTCGAAGCATCGCAATAAACGGTAAAGTCATCGTCACCTTCCGGAAGTGATAGAATCGGTGCATGGCAAAGCTTATTCTTCAGAGTTTGGAAAGCTTCCTCTTGATCTTGTCCCCACACGAAAGGTTCCCCTTTCTGGGTCAAAGTGGTTAAAGGCAAGGCAATCCTGGAGAAGTTTGAGATAAATCGGCGGTAGTAACCGGCCAGACCAAGAAATGAACGGATTTCGGTAGGTGTTTTAGGCGCTACCCAATTTCTGATGGCTTCTATCTTGGAAGGGTCGACGTGAATGCCGTCGACATTGATGACATGTCCCAAGAATTGAACTTCCCTTAGCCAAAATTCACACTTGGAGAACTTGGCATATAGTTGCTCTTTCCTGAGAAGCTCCAAAATAAGCCTGAGATGAAGCTCATGATCGGTCCTCGAACGAGAATGAATGAGAATATCGTCTATGAAAACAATGACAAACTGATCAAGATATGGACGGCAGACGCGATTCATCAGATCCATGAAGATGGCGGGAGCATTGGTCATTCCAAAAGGCATAACCATGAACTCGTAATGACCATAACGAGTCCGGAACGCAGTTTTCGGGATATCCTCTTCCAGAACACGCAACTGATGGTAACCAGAACGCAGATCGATCTTAGAGAAAAACGTAACACCCTGGAGCTGATCAAAGAGATCATCAATTCTCGGTAACGGGTACCGATTTTTGATGGTGAGTTTATTAAGCTCCCGGTAGTCAATGCACATACGGAAAGTCCCGTCCTTCTTTTTGACGAAGAGTACTGGGGCTCCCCATGGAGACGAGCTAGGGCGAATGAATCCCTTGCTAAGAAGTTCTTGAAGCTGATTTGATAATTCTTGAAGTTCCGACGGAGCTAGACGATACGGTGCCTTAGCAATAGGGAGAGCACCAGGAATAAGATCGATACGAAATTCCACCTGCCTGCTAGGAGGTAGTCCAGGCAGATCTTTGGGAAAAACATCAGAAAATTCACGCACAACTGGAATGTCCTGCAGTCTCTTGTCTTCGGATTCCTTGAGAGTAACATGAGCTAGAAATGCGGGATACTTCTTTCGAAGGTACCGACTGGCCTTTAAGCAAGAGACGATCCTTAGGCATCCACCCGATTTTTCGCCTTGAATAGTTAGAATTTCGCCAGAGGGTAAAGGGATACGAATAAGTTTCTCGGCGCAGATTACTTCCGCGTGATTGCTGGACAGCCAGTCCATTCCCACAACTAGATCGAAGCTTCCAAGACGAAAAGGTATAAGGTCAATACCGAACGATGTGGTGACAAGAGTAAGGGTGCAATTTCGGATGACAGACTTCACTTGTTTGGACTCCCCACTAGCAAGTTCAACAGAAAAGGCAGGGTCCAACTCGAAAATTTTTAATTTCAGCAAAGGAACCAATTCGCAAGAAACAAAGCTCCTATCAGCTCCTGTATCAAATAGGACAGACACCCAGTTGTTGTTAAGAATAAACGTACCAGTAATAACATCGGGGTTTTGGCGTGCTTCGGCAGCTCCAATGGTAAAAGCCCTCCCGCGAGCCGGAGGGATTTTGGTGACGCGGGGGCATCGATTTCTGTAATGGTCCATAGCGCCACACTCGAAACAGCCTCGAGCACGGTTAGGCTGAGGGTTAGCATTCCCCACAGCCAGTTGGTTGCCAGGACTCCTGCATCGCTCCACCAGGTGCCCGAATCGTCCACAATTCGTGCACTTGCGGCACGACTCTCTAGTTGGGTGATAATAAGAACATAAGTTGCACTTGGGATGTAGCCCAGTATATTCCTTTCTTGGTCTTCCCTGAGCTGTTGTGGCTGGAGCGGGGGCTATGGAGTTGATAGGCGTAGCATCAGTGATTGCAGCTAAGTTGGTCGCTTTCCGCTTCCTATTGCTCCCATTTTTCGCTTTCCCCTCGGAGGATTTGCCCTTATCCTGTTGCAGAATACCAGACTTGAGCTGTTCCCTGGTCAGACGGGCAGTGAGATCGATCGCTGCCTTAAGTGTAGTGGGGTCAACTCCAACCGCAATGCCCCTCATGGAGTCCGGAAGACCGCTGATGTATTGCTCGACAGCGCGAGAAGCTGGGGTAACCATATGGGGCACCAATAAGGAGAGTTCATGAAATCTCTCCGTGTACTTCATGTGATCCGCGCCCTTCATCATGTGCGCCCTAAACTCAGCCTCCAGTTTCTGGATCTCGGTTCTCGGAACGAACTCCTGCGTGACTAGCTCAACAAACTCAGCCCAGGGCAGGGCTAGGGCCGCGTCTCGTCCCCTGGTTCTTATCTCGTTATTCCACCACGTGAGAGCCCGTTTGTGGAACATACTCGCCGCGAATTTGACCCTGAGTTCATCCGGGCAGGAGCACATGTTGAATGAAGCTTCGACTTTCTCGAACCACTGGAGAAGACCAGCGGCTCCCTCGGTTCCACTAAAACTTGTTGGCCTAGTGTTGGTAAAAGCCTTATAGAGCTTATCGGCCTGAAGAGTGGGATTCGGTTCTGGGGCTTGTGGTGCACCCGAGGTTCCTTCTTGCCTCATGTTGTTTACCAGACCCGGGAGAACTGCTGCAATTTGCTGCGCTATGAGGGCAGCGAGGTCAGCGGGGTCAGCATTGACGGATGAGCGACGAGGAGGCATTCTATAAAAGAATCAGAATGCGCATTAGTTAAATTGAGAATAAAGAATAACTGGATAAGGAATTGCCAAAGAGTACATCGCTACTAGATTCACAGTTAATGATGCAACACATAAGCACATAGCAAGCATATAAGTGTGGGCATGTGATAGTGATGCATGAATTATCTAGAGTCAAGGGTCCTAGGTTATAGTCTAGGTCGGTTTCCTAATTCCCTATAACCATTGGCTCTGATACCAATCTGTCACACCCCGGTCGTAATTGGCGGAAAAACCGAGGCGTGGCGACGGGGTCGTGATTGATTGAGCACAATAGATTTAAAAGTCTAAATGCATAAACTTAAAACATGTCAACATTTCAACAATTCAACAGGTAGCAAATTCGTTCCATTACAACAGATAATGCTAACATCAATCCTAAATGTCTTCCATCTAAGGCCTCTATCAGCTATTTGCTACTTCCTGCTTCATTTCCTGAAAACATATAACAAAAACGTCAACTACATAAAGTAGATGAGTGAATTCATAGGTTTAAGGAAAAAGGGATTATACACAAGCATACTAGACTAAGTTGTAGGGGTTTATATATAGGGGGTACCATCGGCTAACCCACCACTCCTACAACTTATCCTACCATGCTTGGGTATAAATCCCGGTTTTAAAAAGGTTTGTAAGACAAGACAAGCGTACCAGACTAGGTTGTAGGGGTTTATATATAGGGTGTACCATCGGCTAACCCACCACTCCTACAACCTACTCTGCTAGGCTTGTTTATATTTGTAAATCCAAGGTATAGAGATAGGTTAACTAATAATGTAGTGATAAGCCCTACACAAGCATACTAGACTAAGTTGTAGGGGTTTATATATATAGGGTGTACCATCGGCTAACCCACCACTCCTACAACTTATCCTACCATGCTTGGGTATGCTTATCAACTCAACCAAGACTGCAAGAGTTATGTATAATGATCCCAAGTATTATTCCCATGCATACAGGTGTAATGATATCATGGATATATGTATAAAGATACCAAAGAATCATATGTCACCATGTCTTGATGATAATGATGATAATGCATAATGATCACACGAGACCTGACATCAACCCACACAAGACCACACGATGCTACTTGATTTCCATGATGGTAACCCAAATCGATCACTTTGGATACCATGAGAGAATTCTAAGGCGTCCACTTTAGTATCTCTTGGATTCCTAATCGATCACTTAGGAAATCCTTCGGATTCTTAATCGAACACTTAAGAACCCCATAGGTCACGTGTATTCTAAATCGAACACTTTAGAATCCCACATCTAGTGACGGCCTGTCTACCAATCGACCACTTGGAGACCAAACATATGCACTAGTGTGACCTAGACTGCCTATGTTCACACGACCACTAGACTGTCCAATGAATGATGTGTTTTCATGATAATGTATAACGGGCACATGACTTTGATTTCCAAACGTCCATTGTTCCCTAAGCGATCAATGATTCCCATGTTTACTCCTGAATAACTGATTAGACATACACAACTTCCGAGAAAGTTAAGGTATGAGTAACCTGCCATGATTACTTGTTTCCCCAATGTTCATTGTTTGCAAAAGATTTGCCAAGAATGTCTATGATAAAGAATGTTTGAATAAATGAGTTTTGTCAAAACGTGTACAGTTACCATGTTTCCACCCCAATGATTTGAAAAGCTTAAAAGAAAAAAAAAAGGGGCTATGAACTCACCTTGTTGGCTAAGTATGGTTGCTAGGGTGGTCGAGTGCTGCCAAACGTCGATCCTCTAAGTCTAGACAAGGACATAATAGGTTAACAACACGCTTTAAGTCTAAGAGTATAAGCCTACGCGACCTCGAGCAAAAACCAAGATTTAAAGTTGAAAACAAGCTGATTCTGGCACATTCGGTCGAATAAGGGCAGGTTCGATCGAATCAGCTACTTGTTCGGTCGAATATGGTACTGGTTCGGTCAAAGGGGCTGGGAAGAACACGTTCAGTCGATTGAGGACTCGTTCGGTCGAGTAGGATGTACATTCGGTCGAATACAATCGTATTCGGTCGAATGTGTATTCTGATTCGGTTAGTCTGTTCGTTGGCCCACTGGTTCGACCGAATGGTCTCTTGTTCGACCGAATAGGAGATGGTTCGACCGAATAGGGGTCTATTCGACTCCTTCAAGCCGGATGACGGAGAAACCTACGGGATTTTGACGATTTTCATGATTTTTCGCCCAAAATCAATGTTTTATACATGGAAATGCTCGGAATCCATAGGGCTATTGATTCCTAACGTTTATAACAACAAAAGTATGCTTTTTGACACCAAAAATGACGATTTTTGACCAAGAACACACTTGAAACATAAGTTGGGGTTTTTGCTCGATTCGGGGCCGGATTTGATGATAAAAACGTATGATTTTCAAGAAGATCTTACCCAAAACAACAATAAACAGATTGGTGAACTCGAATTTTGGATTGAACAACTTTCTCTCACTGCTCTCTCTCTAGAATTGGGGTGTTTGGGTGTGGGTGTGGAAGAGATGAAAGAAAATGGTGGAGTTTGTTCTTGCACTACGCTTATATACTCGGTTCTATCGGGTTCGGGTTTCGGTTACCTACGGGTCAAGGCTAGCTGAGTTCATAAGTTTTAACGAGCCAGAACTTTTCAGTAAAAATTTTATAAAAATCATTTTTCAAGTAATCGCTTGAAATATTTTTAAATAAAAACCTTTTATTTTTCGAAAACACAAAATTAATATTTTTCAAACATAAAAGTTCTTTTTATGAAATAAACATTTTTAGCTGAAATAAACAGATTTTCCAATGATATGGATTCCGAACTTATCGTCCAGAACCCAAAGTGTATAGTTTCCGATGATTTCTTGATTTTAGTTTACCAGTCAAATTCCAGGGCGTTACATCCTCCCCAACTTAGAGGAATTTCGTCCCGAAATTTAGATTTTTAGTATACTTGATGCAACGATGATTAAGATTACATGATCCCATGATGACCACTATGCGCCACTACTTCTAATATTCGTCTCAGATACCACCCAAATCAAGCTGAAGGGGCTTATATATAGGGTGTACCGGCGGCTAACCCACCACTCCTTCAACCTTACTTGAGTGTCTCCTTCGACTCCTATTAGGTTAATGACACACAGGACGACACACTATTTTCCACTACAAGGCATCACCCTCAAGCTTTACATCAGACATATTCATTTCGGATTGAAGGGGTTTATATATAGGGTGTACCAGCGGCTAACCCACCACTCCTTCAATCTTCTGTGAATAATTCCCTCAATAATTCTTGAATTTAATGTCTCACAGCTGCCACGCTAACTATAAGTCCTAATTCCAAGTTTCGCTTCAGACATATTCAACTCGTGCTGAAGGGGTTTATATATAGGGTGTACCAGCGGCTAACCCACCACTCCTTCAACCTTTGTCGAATAATTCCCTACACGAACCTTGAGTTCACGACTCCTAGTTGCACAATAGCATATTGCTTATACACGTATACACCTGTGACCTTGATGCAATTATATTCCGGACTATAATTACGAGCTCACCTTGTATCAATGTATAAACTCTATTGCGTGCGGCTAGAAAATTTGACACGACACCACACACATACACACAACCATGCTCCATGAATGCTAGAATGATGACAAATTTTGGCTTAAATGATGTATAAATTCCCCAAGGTTTATATGATTGAGTAGATATGACTTGTGCTTTCCAGCATGAGCCCTGAGTAGCCAAAATTTGTGGATGCAAATAAAAGAATACTTATAAGCATAACAAGGCAACATGATATTCATTGAATAACACAGTTATTTGATACATGCTGCAGATTTATATTGACTTCTAGACAATTAGATTACAAGAATATAGACTAAGAGAACAGATGAGGGTATTTCTCCTTCATCTGATCTTCGCGTTCCCATGTAAACTCGGGTCCGCGTTTGTTATTACATCGAACTTTCACAAGCGGTATGCGGCTACGCTTGGTCTTCTTGACCTCGCGATCCATGATCTCGACGGGTTCTTCAACGAAAAGCAGATTGTCGCTAATTCGAACCTCGTCGACGGGAATGTGAAGGGCCTCGTCAACAAGACACTTCTTTAATTGCGAAACATGAAAAACGTTGTGAACTCTACTGAGTTCCGGTGGCAGCTCAAGACGATAGGCAACTGGTCCGATCCTTTCAAGGATTTTGAATGGTCCAACATACCTAGGAGCGAACTTTCCCTTCTTCCCGAAACGGACTATGCCCTTCCAGGGGGAAACTTTCAGCATGACTCGGTCACCAACTTGAAACTCGAGTGGCTTGCGTCGTTTGTCGGCGTAGTACTTATGCCGGCAACGAGCGTCTTTGAGTCGCTGTTGAATGAAAGCAATTTGATCGGTTGTCTCCTGTATTAGTTCGGGGCCGATGATCTGTGAATCCCCGGTCTCGGACCAACACAAGGGAGAGCGACACTTGCGGCCGTAAAGAGCTTCAAACGGCGCGCATTTAATGGTAGCGTGGTAACTATTGTTGTAAGAAAATTCTGCCAGTGGCAGATGAGCTTCCCAACTACTACCGAAATCGAGGATACAAGCTCTCAACATGTCTTCTAGGGTTTGTATGGTCTTCTCGCTCTGCCCATCAGTTTCTGGATGATAGGAAGAGCTAAGCTTCACACTTGTCCCAAAGGCCTTTTGCAAAGATTTCCAGAACCTGGAAGAAAAACTGCTGTCACGATCAGACGTGATGCCCTTAGGCACACCGTGACGGGAAACGATCTCACGAATGTATACCCGCGCCAACTTTTCCGTAGTGTAGTCTTCACGAACCGGGATAAAGTGTACGGATTTTGTTAGAATGTCCACAATAACCCAAATTGAGTCATGACCGCTAGGCGTCCGTGGTAGCTTGGTGATGAAATCCATAGCTAACTCTTCCCACTTCCACTGAGGAATAATAGGTTGTTGAAGTAGCCCAGACGGCCTTTGATGCTCTGTCTTGACTCGCGAACAAGTCAAACATCTCATCACGTACGAAGCGATATCTTTCTTCATCCCGGGCCACCAATAATGGGGTTTAAGATCTTGATACATCTTGTTGCTGCCTGGATGAATCGAGTATCTGGACTTGTGGGCTTCATTTAGAATAAGTGTCCGAAGAGGCTCAGAGTTCGGGATCCACGCTCGGTCAAGAAAATAGAGGATGCCGTCTGACTTGGTTTCGAATTTCTCCTCGGCTCCACATGACAAAACGCCCTTGAGATCACCATTCACAAGCGCTTGATTCTGAGCTTCACGAATTAAGGAATGAAGGTTGGATTGAATCCAAATAGAGTACAGCTGGGTCCTTTCTTTACGACTCAATGCGTCAGCCACCACATTAGCCTTTCCCGGGTGGTAGCGAATTTCACAATCGTAATCGCTGAGAAGTTCGACCCAGCGTCGCTGCCTCATGTTCAACTCTTTCTGATTGTGGATGTGTTGTAAGCTCTTGTGATCGGTAAAAATGACACACTTTGTACCGTACAGGTAATGTCTCCAGATTTTTAGGGCAAACACCACTGCACCCAGCTCCAGGTCATGTGTGGCGTAGTTCTTCTCGTGCACCTTGAGTTGTCGAGAAGCGTAAGCGATGACCTTCCCTCGTTGCATTAAAACGCAACCGAGGCCCTGATTCGAAGCATCGCAATAAACGGTAAAGTCATCGTCACCTTCCGGAAGTGATAGAATCGGTGCATGGCAAAGCTTATTCTTCAGAGTTTGGAAAGCTTCCTCTTGATCTTGTCCCCACACGAAAGGTTCCCCTTTCTGGGTCAAAGTGGTTAAAGGCAAGGCAATCCTGGAGAAGTTTGAGATAAATCGGCGGTAGTAACCGGCCAGACCAAGAAATGAACGGATTTCGGTAGGTGTTTTAGGCGCTACCCAATTTCTGATGGCTTCTATCTTGGAAGGGTCGACGTGAATGCCGTCGACATTGATGACATGTCCCAAGAATTGAACTTCCCTTAGCCAAAATTCACACTTGGAGAACTTGGCATATAGTTGCTCTTTCCTGAGAAGCTCCAAAATAAGCCTGAGATGAAGCTCATGATCGGTCCTCGAACGAGAATGAATGAGAATATCGTCTATGAAAACAATGACAAACTGATCAAGATATGGACGGCAGACGCGATTCATCAGATCCATGAAGATGGCGGGAGCATTGGTCATTCCAAAAGGCATAACCATGAACTCGTAATGACCATAACGAGTCCGGAACGCAGTTTTCGGGATATCCTCTTCCAGAACACGCAACTGATGGTAACCAGAACGCAGATCGATCTTAGAGAAAAACGTAACACCCTGGAGCTGATCAAAGAGATCATCAATTCTCGGTAACGGGTACCGATTTTTGATGGTGAGTTTATTAAGCTCCCGGTAGTCAATGCACATACGGAAAGTCCCGTCCTTCTTTTTGACGAAGAGTACTGGGGCTCCCCATGGAGACGAGCTAGGGCGAATGAATCCCTTGCTAAGAAGTTCTTGAAGCTGATTTGATAATTCTTGAAGTTCCGACGGAGCTAGACGATACGGTGCCTTAGCAATAGGGAGAGCACCAGGAATAAGATCGATACGAAATTCCACCTGCCTGCTAGGAGGTAGTCCAGGCAGATCTTTGGGAAAAACATCAGAAAATTCACTCACAACTGGAATGTCCTGCAGTCTCTTGTCTTCGGATTCCTTGAGAGTAACATGAGCTAGAAATGCGGGATACTTCTTTCGAAGGTACCGACTGGCCTTTAAGCAAGAGACGATCCTTAGGCATCCACCCGATTTTTCGCCTTGAATAGTTAGAATTTCGCCAGAAGGTAAAGGGATACGAATAAGTTTCTCAGTTGATGAACATGAATACAGAGCCAAGATTGGATCACTGATGTATCTGACTACAACAAGACCAGATATCATGTTTGCTGTTTGTGTATGTGCTAGGTTCCAATCAAACCCAAAAGTCTCCCACATGAATGCTGTGAAAAGAATATTCAGATATTTAAAGGGAAGTCCAGACTTAGGGATTTGGTATCCAAAGAACCAATCCTTTGATCTGATTGCATATACAGACAGTGATTATGATGGATGCAATATGAGTAGAAAGTCAACATCAGGAGGATGCCAGTTTTTGGGTGAAAGGCTAGTGTCATGGCAATGCAAGAAACAGACCACAGTGTCAATCTCCACTGCAGAAGCTGAATATGTTGCTGCATCTGCCTGCTGTGCACAAGTTCTCTGGATTCAGAATCAGATGCTGGACTATGGTTTGAACTTTCTAAACACCCCTATTCTGATTGATAATACTACTGCATATTTTACTGTTAAGAATCTTGTGCAACATTCTAAGACTAAGCACATTGAAATCAGACATCACTTCATCAGAGATTGCAGTGAAAAAGGTTTGATTGAAATGCAAAGAGTTGATACAAGTGATAATCTGGCTGACCTATTCACCAAACCACTTGATAGAACCAGGTTCAACTTTCTTTTGAAAGCCCTGGGGATGATCAACTCTGATCAAATCTGATTAAGGATGTGTGCTTGGTTGTGTACCTCTATATGCTACTTGAATATTTTAGAAGAGGTCACACATGTTGAATATGTTGCTAAATATGTTGTTGAATATGTTGCTAAATAAGTTACTGAGTATGTTATATGCTCTGTGACTTAACTGTTTCTATGTGTGTCTCTCTGTGATAACTGATTATTTCCTTAGAGATTACACATATTGAATTTGTTTCAACTAAATGTTGATTGAGTATGTTTTGAGTATGTCACAAGTTTGATGTTAACTGATTGGTGGTTAAGTAACTATCTGTGCAATTTGTTTGAAATTGATGATAATTCTTGACTATCATGTTAACTGATCTGATGTTATGATAAGTAGTTTGATCTGTTTAGGTGAGATTAACTGCTTATATAATGTCATGAGTAATCACATGTTTATGGTTACTTGAATATGTTCTTAATCTGATCTTCTGATGTTGTTAAGATAGAATAGACATTGAATGTGAGTACAGTCTGTTTTTCTTGATGATGAAAGAATGATTAAGATTTGAGTATGTGAAGCAACTGTTTGTGTCAAAATGTGTTTTATGTCAAAATTAAGTGATTCAATGAAATTTATAATGAATTTTGCATAAATACTATATTTTGGTCAAAACATGAGCAAGTTGATTAATGGTGTAGAGATATGATAAGATTATTCAGTTCAAGCTTTTAAGAAGCTTAAAAGAAAGATTTTTATAGGGAAAGATCTCAAATAGTTGTTCTTGCTGAAAACTATGTCATTTGCCCAGTTGGAAGGACATGCACTTGTGTATGTTTGGTCCTTAAATCTCTCAGATTCAAAGGATAGCCATTGACCTGAAAACTGAATGCATTTGGGGCAATTATGACTTGTTTCTTATTCCTTCACTTAAAACTATGTCAATAGCTCTGACTTTGAAAGGACATATATTCACATGTATGTTTGGTCCTGTTGACCACTTTTGGTCAAACAGGATAGCCATTAACCTGACAATGAAGAGATATTGGGGTGATTGAATATTAAACTGTATTTAATGGGAAATGATAGTACATTGTCTACTTAGCTGATCATATGGAATTAATAGGCTAAAAAGGCCTTAGTATAGTCATTAACATGTATGGTTGCTTTCCCATGATGTTGTAAACTCTATGGTGATATAAACACAATAGATATGCTAATCTTTATGTGGAGATGCATAGTTGTTTTGCATGTCTCAAGATAGATCTCTCCGAATGATATGGCAGAAAAGTGCTTACCCAGTCATACACAAGCCTGTTGTTATTTGGTCAACCAAAATGAAACATTTTTTAATATGACAAATAACTTGCTTTAAGAAAATTTGAGAAAATATCAAAAACAAGGGGAAGAATGAATAAGTCAACCAAAAGTTGATAAATGTTTTAAATATTTTATCAAACAAGAGGGTTACAACTAGAACTACAAAGATGTTGACAAAATCTGTCACATCTTGAATGAAAGGCATGTTGCTAACTGTAAGTTCAATGTTCAACCTCTATACATGTTTGAATATCAAAAGTCCCAAAATACAATAAGTTCTGTCATTCAAAAACTATTTTTGACCAAATACAAGAGGTTGGAGTCAAATTGGGGTGATCTGGGGAAAGCCAAATAAGCTTTGAGAAGAGATATGAGGCATCAGAGCACAGTGTTGACCATTATTGCATTATGCTCAAATTGGACCATAATCATATCACCAAAGAGATGAAAATCATGCTAAGTTTATACCTGCTGTTAACCTATCTAAGTTGTCATAATAATGCTGAGAGTGAAGTATTGAGAAAGCTACTTAGTCAATATGATCCCATTCCTAAGATCTTTTCAGTTTATAAAAGAAATTGTTTTGAAGTGAAGTATAACTGAAATTTGATCTCTTAATGCACCATTTGCTCTTAAACTATGTTCTGAAATGATACATAACTCAGAAATGTCTTTGAAAAGTGGTTTAAGTCAAAAAGTGTTGCATTTTGCCTAAAATAGGTTGAATATGTAAGTTCGAGTAAGGTTTGATGATTTATAACCTTCTCGAGCACAAACTGTTTGAATATGTATTTTTGGGTAAGGTTTAACCTTTCCGAGTACAAAACAGTTGATTATGTCTGAATATGTAAGTTCGAGTAAGGTTTGATAATTATCAACCTTCTCGAGCACAAACTGTTTGAATATGTATTTTCGGGTAAGGTTAATGATTTTTAACCTTTCCGAGTACAAAACAGTTGTTTATGTGTGAATTTGTTGTTTCGGGTAAGGTTGGATAGCTTTCAATCTTTCCGAGTAAGCTTAGTCATTTCTGACTAACTTTATGATTTTTGAGCATGCTTTGAAGTGTTTACACTTTACGGGTAGAGTACACTGTTGTACTCACTTCCCGAGCAAGCTTAAAGTCTTGAGATGATTATGTGTTGAAATAGCTAACTGTTAACAAGAAACTCTTGTTTCGAGTAAGCTATGCATGTTATATGTTAGCTTAGAGTAAGCTATGCATGTTATATGTTGATTGTGTTTTCAAGCAAACTTTGTGAACTTAAGTAAGTACACCGAGTAAGCTTTGTATGAATATGTTGTTAGGAAAGACTTGTTAATCGTTCCGGGCATGCTTAGATGTTACTGTTTAAGTTTGTCATTCTCTGGTATGGTTTGATATGATAAGTTCCCTCGAGCAAGGGCATACCTGATGATTGAATGTGTTTATCCTAGCAAGCTTAGTGCTAACTTAGGATTTTCGAGCAAACTCTATGAAATTTTAGACTATAGCACACTTAAATGTTTGTGTTTAATTTCATTTCGAGCATGCTCTGTGATATGTGTGTTTATGATTACTTTGAAATTACAAGTCTTTTCGGGAAAACTTCGTTTACCGAGCACACTCTATATTTCGGGTACACTTGTGTTCCTTCAATATACTTGGTAATTTTCAAAACTTAACTTTCCGAGTACACTGTCTGCTAGAATTTGGTTTCGAGCATACTTTGTATTATATGAAAGTTATTCGGGTATACTTTGCATAAGATTGTTGTCCGAGCACACTTTGCATTTGAAAGAGTATTCGAGCACAATCTTCATACAATCATACTTGGATGAATGCAGTGATTGAATATGTGAGTTGGTATGATGAAATTGTTTAGTGATTCATACTTGAATGAATACGTTGTTCGAATATGTTTGTTAAAATGACAAAATGTGATTATGATTTTTAGGGTTCATGCTAGATGAGTTTTAATTTGAATTTGAGAAATCTTTGTGAGAATCTTAATTGATTCTTAGTAAGAATGTTTATTTGATAACTAAATTTGATTATTTGTCTTGTGATTTATTTCTCAAGAAATCAAGTATTTCGGGTAAGCTTTCTTCATTATGTCTTAACTTTAAATTAATTTTCTTGATCGAGCATGGTTTAAAAAGAGAAGTATTCGGGCAAACTTTATATTAAAAATGAAAATCTTTTCGAGTAAAGTTTGACCGAGCAAGGTTTGTTAGTGGAAGTAGACCGAGTAGACTTTGGATAAATTAATTTTTCGAGTAAGGTCTTATGATTTTAAATGAGATTAAATGTTTTTAATATATCAAGTGGATAACGTTACTGGTTGACAGCTAGTAATTCACAAGAAGACAAAAAGCATTTAAAACCCACTTTCAAAATGTATAAAAGAGGGACTTAGGCAAATTTTTTCTACATTATTTCCCTCTATCTCTCTCCTTCCACTGCAAAACCTCTCTTACTAAGAAAAAATAACCGACTTATCGAATTCAAGATTAATCCAAACCCTAATTTTTATCAGCCACTAATTCCGACTCGGTAAGCATAAAATTTTATGTTTTCCGATCACGATTAGATTGCTATGTAACTTGATTATGTATTCGAGTACTAACACTCTGTTTATGTGTTTAGGTTATTAATTTGTCGAAGAACAGGTTCTTGAAGATTTCTTTCTTTCTTCTTCATTTTTATAACTTGAAATTGTTTAAAGTATTAAACTTTATGTCTAATTTCACTTTGAATGTGTTTGTTTATGTATTACAGATATGGCAGATAACGAGCCAAAGTATGTTTTTGAGTCAAAGCACAACATGTGTGCGTTACTACAAGTTACACCGGAGAATGAACCGATGGCTCGTATGATTTTATGGATGGCGCGGTCAAATATCAGCTTCGCTCTCACTGAATGCCCAACTATATACAGAAATCACTCCTTGGATTTCTGGAGATCAGCAGAGCTAGTTGAAGACGGTAATGAAAGACGAATAGAGGCAACCGTGGCCAGACAGGAGATACAGATCACTGAAAGGTTGATCAGAAGATGTTTAAGACTAATGACGATGATCACAATCACATCAACTTCGATACAAAGCATCTATTGAAGATTTTCAAAGAAACAATGGGGTATCAAGGAAATGTCCATGAGGGACAGTTTCAGAAGGGTCTGTTTCCGATGTTATACAGATTCCTTATTCATCATATCATTCATGGATTTGCTCCGAGGAAGGGATCATGGACTCTGATGAGTCATGATCTAGCAAATGCCACAGTTGGAACTATCTTTGATCTGCCCTTTAACTTTTCCAAGATGATTTTTGATGGGCTAGTCGGGAATCTAAAGAAACCAGAGAGAAGGAGATTTATCAGTACCCAAGATTTTTGCAGATCATATTCAACAGCACATTACAAGATTTACCAACAATTGGAATCACTCATAAACTGCAGGATCCAGATGCTTACAAAAGAATAAAGAATCCTGGTGTATCTAACACTTTTGATGCAAATATTCCATTTGAAATCTTACCTTGGTTATTAAACCATGATCTGGCTATTATGCCTGTGCTTGAGCTGAGCTCAGAGGAGGAAGAAGGGAGTGATGATGAGTGTGCTGAAGGAGACTCTGATGATGATGTTGATGGAAATGACGGTGGAGATGGAAATGATGGCACCTGAACAGGGGGAGCAAAGAGTAGAAATTGAACAACCAATCCCAACACTACCACACTCACCACCACCAACCTCACCACATCAAACACCACCTCAATCATTTAACTTAGACCAACCTGAAACCTCCACACAACACACACAATCCCCATCCATCACTGAACAACCCACTTATGAACCATTCCCTACAACCCCACCCTCAAGCCAACAAGATAACACACTTCAAAGAAATATTGATCTGATGTTTGAAAATGATGAATTGAGAAAACAAGTTGAGGAGGTTAGAGATGAGAATGTTGATCTGAAAAGAAAGAATGAAGAGCTAACTAGTGAAAATGAAATATTATTGAAAAAGTTAGCTGATGCAGAACTGATGATTCGAACCCTTGTGCAGGAGGTTGAGAAGACCTCAGCTGCCCCAAAACAGGGGGAGAATATGGATCAAAATGATGTGACTGATGCTGAAAGTGCTGAAAATATTGATGGGTTGAAAATGATTATGATGTTAGTGATGAAAATGAAGAAGAGGTGTGTGGAGAGGAAACAAATGAAAATGAAAAGTCAAATGATGATGAGAATGTGATTACAGAAGAACTGACTGAGATCATGGATGAAGAACTGACTGTTGAGAATGTAAATGTGGATGCTGCTACTGAGGAACTAGAACACACTGAGCCAAATGATGATCAAGAAGCTAGTTCCAAGAGGGTAGAGCATGACTCTGAATTGGAAAACTTGTTTAGAGAAATTGATGAATTTGGAAATGATGAGCAGGAGGATGAAGAACAGGTGAGGAAAAGGAAAGAAAAGGGAAAAGGTCTAGCAACTGATGATGAACCTATTGTTTATGTTGAAAAATATGTATCCTTTGTAGATACTGCTGCTGCTGCTGCTCTTGCTGAGAAAGAAAGACTGATTAAAGAGTCAATGGAAAGGGAAGCAATTGCCCATTCCTTGACAGAAGAAGAGTTAGCACAGCAGGACTTATTGATCAGACAAGACAACATTGAAAAAGAACTGACTGAAGATGAGGCTGATCAAGAAGTTATTGAGGTATTGATTAAGATGAAAAGGGTTGAGGAAGTGGACAACTCTTTGGGCACAGTGGTCAGCATGTTCCAATCCAAAAGTCAAACATCAGAAACTGCTGCTGAACCAACTACTGATATAATTCCTGAAGAAGAAATTGGTGAGTCAATTGCAACTATGGCTGCCAAGAAATGGGTTGAACAAGTAAAAGAAGACATGAAAAAGAACCCTACTGGTAACTGGGGAGAAAGAAGATTTGAAAAGACTTATCAAAGAAGAAAGAGATCTGCTGAGCAGACTAATGATGAACCAATCAGGGCAATTCCCTTGAAAACACTGAAACCAGGAGAAAAATTACCAGGGGTCCCTGATGTTGATGTTCCTGATGTTGATGTCCCTGATGTTGATGTTCCTGATGTTGATGTTCCTGATGTTAATGTTACTGAACCAGAGCATCCTGCCTCTGATGAACCCAAAATAGATGTCATGATTGATCTATCAGATGATGAGGAGGATGACTCTGAGGAGTCTGATGAAGAGGGTGATGACAACCCTGATCAAGGAGGTGAAAAAGTTGGTACAAGCTCTACTGCTGAGACCCCTCAAGCTGAAATGACTTATATTCAAAGGGGCATAATTGAAATAAATGCAGAGGAAGTCCTAAAGAAGGTTGAAAAGAGAAAGAAAAATACTGAGCATTATAAGAACTATTTGAAAGTTAGAGGTTATCCTGAAGCTGCCCTGGAAAAATACACTGCTGAACAAATTCAAGATCTCTACAACAGTGAGAAAGAGATAGTTTCACAAAAGTTTGTAAAACAGAATGATAAGGTTGAACTGGAAGAATTAAAGAAGAAATATGATGGGATGTGTGGATATTTGATTGAGAAAGGCATGAAGCCTTAGGTTGTGAGAAATCTGAGCAAAGAGGCAGTATTTGACCAGTATTCCAAAAGAAAAGAGAAAGAGTTAAAAAGGGTCTATACTGAGAGCACAATTCAAACTGAACTACCTGATGAGCCTCCAAAGAAGAAAAGAAGAATTCAGACCTTAAGGGAGAAGGAAAAGGAGCAAGTCAAACCTGTTGAAATTCCTATCCCTCAAGATGATGTCAAACCTGAACAAGAAACAGAACCATTCATGCCTTGGGAGAATGAGGAAATGATCAGCATCCTAAGAAACATAATGATCAACAAGAGAGGGATGACTGAAGCAGATTTCAATGTTTTGGAGAAAGAGGATCTGAAGACTCTTTTGTATCTGCAAAAGGATGAGTGGGAAAAAGCATTAAGGGAGGGAGAAAATCCCAGATATTACTCTGATGGAAGATTTGTACCTGCTGGACTAGCAAGAACTCCAGGAATGATCAAAATGTTAATTGAACT